>NC_061818.1:33232170-33504670 GCF_021462225.1 Girardinichthys multiradiatus | reverse complement strand
ATGGTGGCCAGAATCAGACCAACCGTAAAGAGTTCGTCTTAAATAAACATGGAGGGACAGCATGTCACACAGGTTAATAAGTAGGTTGACTATTCCAAAATTTTACCAACCCACAGTGACCCACAACTTGCCATGATGCGAATTACAGGCAGCGAAACGAGCAATTTGAACACCCTATTTAAGGCTTAAACCCTAGATAAAAACAGCCTAGTCCTCAGAGTCCCCTGACTCCGAGGACTGCATGCTGGGGAGGGAGCGGCAGAGGGCCGTGGAGGAAATCGGCCCTTTATTCGACCTCATTCCTGGAGGTCCGGACTCCATGGCTCGACTGCCACCACTCTTGGCTTCTGTTCCTGGACAGTTCGAGGACGAGCCACTGCTTGAACCGGTTCCTGGGCGGGTCGAGGACAAGCCGCAAACTGTTCCTGTCCTGGAGGGGCTCAGGAACGGGCTACCTCCACTTCCTGTTTCAGAGGGGTTCGGGGATGAGCCACCTCCACTTCCTGTTCCTGTCCTGGAGGGGCTCGGTTACGAGCTGCTCCCGTTTCTAGTTCTTGTTCTGGGGGTGCTTGGGGACAAGTCTCCTGCATCTCTTGGACCTCAACAGCTCCGTCGCGGATCTGCGGGGCTCCTTTGCAGATCTACAAGGTTTTGCTGTTGGCCACCGGACTGGGACCTCACAGAGTCCACTGCTCCGTCCACTTGAACTCCTGATCCCTTGCTGATTCAGCGTAGACTCCAGGGTTGGGCTTTGGTGCGGGGAAGTCTGGCTTCATCATTGACCTCCGGATCTTCGGATTTCTTGTTGCCAGCCTCCTGGTTTTTGTTGGGGTCCCCGTGAACTTCCTGGATCACCTGCCTGAACGCTGTTTTGTTTTGTTTTCTGGTCTTTCCGAGGCCCCGTCCACCCGCTCTGGTCGGGTTGTGTTTGGTTTTGTTTTCTGGCCCTATTTGGGTAGTTTTGTGTTTCAGGCACTGTTCCAGGTTATTTTTGTTTTCTTGCCTATCTTCCAAGGCCCCCTCCACCCACCCAGGTTGGGGTTTCTTTTGTTGTTTGGACTCTTGGGGCGTCTGGGAGCCGCCTTTGAGGTCGAGGTAATGTCAGGATCTGTCTGTGTATTAGTTTGTGTTTTGTTTATTTTAAACCTGGTTTAGTCTTTGTTTGGTCTCATTCCCTCTGTCTCCCAGTAGCTTGACCCACACCTGTTCCTTGTTCCCCATGATCATTCTGTTCCTCTGTCCATTGCTTCTCCCTGCTCTCTCGGTTTGTATTTATACCCTGATGTTTCTGTTGTCCCCCACGTTCTGGTTGTTAATGGTCTTGATGTCAAGCAGTCTGTGGTCTGGTCTGAACCCTATCGCACTACCCATTAAAGAACCGCTTACCAGTAATCTTCGGCTGACTCTTCTCTGCACTTTGGTCCTACTTCAACCCTTTTTATGACACATGGTGATGTATCTTCAGAGTGATGTGCTGGTGCTGGATGTGCTCCCTCTTTCTCCTCATCCATAAAGGCCAGATTTGTGGTGTGCATGATCTGATAGCTATCCTGTCACAGATCCTCCCAACTGAGCTGAGGATCTCTGCAGCTCCTCCAGACTTACCCTGCCAGGCCTGACACCTCGATTGAACGTTTTGGTAGTGTGTAATGGATTAAACAGTTCTCTGGAATATTCAAAGCCTGGGATATTGTTTTAAAACCTAACTGCTCAAAACCTCACAACATTCTCCCTGACCTGTATGGTCTTTCTCTGGTCTTCATTATCCTGTGGACCACTAATGTTCTGCAGTAAACCCGAGGCCTTCACAAAACAGCTACATTCATACCGAGATTAAATTCCACATATTAGCAAGCTACTGTATCTAAATACATAAACCCAACTATCTATTGATATTTCATAGGTGTGGAAAACATTCGAAGCATGAAGATGTATCAGATGTAAGAAATGTGCGGTTAATGTCTGCACATGCTCATTAGAGCAGGCCACTAACTGCAGGACCAGAGGAGCTGGCACATAAGTCAGACTTTAAGTAATTTTAATGTAATCTTTAACAAATATTTCTTTTTCAAACCCACACTCACTCAAGACAGCTATCACTTAACTCATTCAATCTATACACAAGGGGATGGTTGTTTCACCTTTTAGCATGTAATATTCACAATCCTATTTGCAAAATAGAGAAGTCACTGTCTATAGTTTTAACAAGCCTCTTGTGTAACTACTGAAGCCTGGAGGTGCTACTTTATTCAACTGAGTCACACGAATGAAAAATCATAAGTGATGATATAAGACAAGCGACAGCTTCTTGAGCATAATGCATTCATATGCTGGCAAGTTCAAGAACTAAATAAGCACTCCTTCTACAATTGGGGATGTGAGCAGGACAACAGAGATATAGCTACACATCCTTCATAGTACATCTCTGAATGACAGCTTTGTTCTCTCAAGCAGCAGAACAAAGCGTGGGTGGTGGTCTGCAATGAACAAAGCCCAAATGAAATGGTTTGTCTGAACCCTTCACCAATCTTCTGTGGGAGTGGGTGAGGAGCAAGGGAGATGCAAGCTCAGGCAGTTGCAGATTCTTCTTTTCCTGCTTCAAAAAGCTCACAGCTCTGTGGCGTTTCATGTCCCAGCAGCCATAGCCTTCCGTTTGGTCTAGAGTTTAATAAAAATTGACCCCAAATCCGCTGCAAGGATGGCCTTCTCTTTACAGTCTGCTTTCATGTGGAAGTGAAGCCTTTTGGATATCTGTCTCTGGCATTTGCTCAAAGGGAACAGGGCTGTAATCTTAACATCATCAATATTCTTATTAGAGGAGTTGTAACATAAGGATGGAGTGAGAACAATTTATAGCCTTTTAATTTCACCTTAGATTGTTTCAACCCATCTTTTGCTGTGGATTTTTATCCCTTACAAACTACTGAATGTTCTCTCCATCGTTCACATTTGTATTCATCATACCTTCAAAGAGCTCGATCCTGTTGACCTCCTCATTGTTTAACATTAATTACTAACTGGATCTGCCTCCAATCAGCAGTAACTGAAGGACATGGGTATAATTAACAACGGACCTCTAATTGGCATGTCCTAGTGTTGCTGATTATTAAGTAAAGAGATTTGTTACCAGTACATAAAGCTCCTTCAGGTTGTTAACCCTCAATTCAGTGTCAGTCCTCAGTGTCTAAAATTCTGATTAATCCTTAGTTGCAGCACTGTTAATCAATTCATCAAACAGTACACAAAGACCGAGGGAAAATATGCGACAACAATTAGGATATGTGATGACAGAAATTTGAGGAACAGTGAGGTTGAGGTCCCAGCACTCTCTAAACTAAACAAACTAACACTTCACAAACCAATTTCTGTCATGAAGAAAAAATAAAAATGAAAAAGTAAATGGAAATTTTAAGAAGCATTGGATAAAACCAATCTGCATCATCCCAACATTAAGAAAAAAAAGCACAAATCTTGCTGAGTTTCCATAAATAAAGAATAAAGATAAAAAATTGTTTGACTTTTTTATCCGGGTTCATTTTAGATTTATACTGCGTACCATATTTTATTACTTGTACAGCAGAAAATCATGCAAAACGTAAATCTATTTTACAAAACCAATGTGTAATAGAGCTATGAAATATGTTTCGTGAAATGTGTAAAGCAATTTATATTAATTAAAATAAACTCTAAAAGCCTGAGTATTTCTTTCACAATCAGCGGTCATTGACATTACAAAGATTTTTTTTTGGGGGGGGGGGGGGTTGGGGGTCTATGCAGCATCAATAAATTTGTAAATGGATGAAATCTTTGATATGAACATCTTAATAGTACAGAGAATGAAATTTAGAAGTAGCAAAAACTGAAACTAACAGACACGTTTGAAGCAATTTGAAGGCAGTCAAAAAAGATTAAGTATGGCATGGCGCTGCTGGTGTAGGGGTTAAGCGCGCGACCACATATAGAGGCTATAGTCCTTGAAGCGGCCATCCTGGGTTCGAGTCCCGGACCTGGCGACCTTTGCCGAATGTCTCCCCCTCTCTTTGCCCCTCCTTCCTGTCTTCCTACTATCAAAAATGAAGGCCTATAGTGCAGAAAAACATTCTTAAAAAAAAAAAAAAAAGATTAAGTACTTCCCCTAACATGGAAAAAATAAATAAACATAACAGAACAAAAACAAAAAGAACCATTTTACATAGATTTTTCAATTAGTACTTTTATTTTTTCCCCCCTAAGATGGCAGCCAGTAACGGTACTTCCTGGAGTACAGTAGTCTTTCTTGTTTCCTCTTGAGTATTAGGCACTTTTATTCTTAAATTTCTTATTACAGCTCTATAACCTGCATAATTATCGATCCTGCCTATTTTCACCAATTAACGACAGCCCTGATGAAATGAAGCTGAGCAGAGCAAGCTGAAACGAGGAGAAGGAGATTCAAGCCTTTGGTCATGACCATTTTTACGGCCACTGAAATAAGACTGAAGGAGGATCATCAGCGCAGTGTTTTGTGCTCTTCCGAAATATGGCTGCACACAGACTTCCCAGCCCACCGCTCCACCATATCCAGTTTCAGAGATACTTTGCTAAGCTGCACCACGGAAAGGTGGCCAGATTGCCACGTTGGCCAATGAACAGCAGTGCAATCCCAGCCACATTACTGTGAAGGACCATCTCCATTTGCCAGATATTGAACCTTATGCACCCATCTCATTTGCCACGGGAGATTTCCTTTACTTATCAAGGTTTACATCCATTCATCAGCTCAGGAGGCAGCAGCCAATCATGTCATTCTGTTGTCTTAAAGCTACAAACCAAATACTAGGGAGCTTACATAATTATTACCGGTAAATTTAATCATGTTTCTTTAAACCCGACGATTCTCATGTCTTCCAGTTTGTTTACTGAAATATACAGGATGATAAAACTGTGGACCTCCTGTATAGGATGCAAGAGAGCGAAGGCCCCCCCCCCCCCCCTCATTTAAATCACACCCTGATGCTTTTAGGACCTCGGTATTTCCCTATAGTTCAAAGGATGCTAGTCTCCACACATTCAGAGAGGAGATGGTGTCAGGAAGCCAAGGAGGATCTGCAGGACTGCGTTTATGCCGACTGGAATGCTCTTTGTCACACGGGGAGAACAGCAATGCCACAACTGACTGCAGTAAGGATTATATTAACTTCTGTGAGGAAACCACCATCGCAGCCATGACTGTTTGTTGTGACAAGCCTTGGATCACAAGGGATCTACAGTTGCTGCAAAACAAGAAGAAGAGGGTCTTCAGAGCCAGTGACAAAGAGGAGTTAAGGAGAATACAGCAGAAACTAAAGCTGGACCTGAGAAGGTGTAAAAGAGGTCTATAGACAGAGTCTAGAGGATAAACTTCAGCAAACACAATATCAGACACATGTGGGACGGGATAAGGAAGACTACTAATGTTCAACTCCAACGACTGTCAACACCAGGGGGGCAATCCTAGAAGAAGCGTGCAACCTTAACCGGTTTTTCAACAGCTTCAGCACCAGAAGCCCTGCTGTTCCACCCCTCTACCTCAAAACCTAATCAGTTAATAACACACTCCACCTAACCCCCAGAAACCAGTCTCTACTTCTGAGTCAGCCTTCCCTCGCCTGCCTGTAACGACCGGCAAGATAAAGGAATTACACTAAGGCAAGATCACATCAACCTCTGGCTCCTGAAGTCCTGTGCGTCCCAGCTGTTGGGCATCTCACAATGGATTTTTAACCTTATTTTGCAGCTGGAAAATGTGACAACACTTTGTAAAACATCCTTGTTAGTGCCAGTATTGACGAGCACCACCCCAACTGGCCTAAACAACTTTAGACCAGTCTTCCTGACATCACGCATCATGAAGGTCGAATTTTCCTGATAAATCTAATAGTAATAGCCATTTATGGAAAGAAAACATTGATAAAATTTTCTAAAAAGTAAATTCATGCCACTGAAATGAGCAGTTGTTGAGATACATGGTCATAAATCTCACTAAAAAGGCATTTCCAGTCTACCGCTTTGTGATTTTGTTGCACTCATTTATGACGTCACACGGGAACCCCACACGTAAACGGAGCACTGCTACAATGGCCAGCAACACAGACAGCAGCAAAGAATCTGATATTTCTTTAGATATATTTCAGTCACTATCAGAGAGACGCAACAGAGTCAGGAGAAGAAAGTCAGCTGTCATCAGATGGCACAGCACAAATGTTGCAGCTTGTGGACAGCCATCTAATTCAACCAGAAGATGGTAGTGAACTTCAGAAGAAAAACAAAAAGTAGAAAAAAAAAACACCGTTTAGGTCCATCAACATCATGGGAGGTCAAACTGGAGTTTGAAAACTACCACTTGTGCACTTTAACAGCAGACTGGACTGGAGCACAAACACGGATGCTGTGTACAAGAGGATGAGCAGAGTCTATTTTCTGAGGAAACTAATGTCCTTCATGGTGGCAGGTTCCATCCGCTGGGGAAGCAGCATCAATGCCAGGGATTCCAGCAGGTTCAACAACATCATTAACATGGCAGTAAAGTCAAGTCAATGGAACAAACCTAATTCAACCTTTCCATAAATATCCAACATATTTTTTATTTTCAACCTGTATATTACAAATCCAACCATCTACTGCTCTACATCATGCACTTACTGTTGCCATGATGATTTCCTACTTCTTTTTTTTATTTTTATTACTGCTCTCAGATTCCCGATTTAACTTGCAAAGCTGTACTCATTCTAACTTGTGTTCATTTTTTATGTTCCTAATTTTTTTCCCTATACTATCCCTAAAGTACAAACTGTATTACGATAATTTGTTGTTTGCCCTTTTTGCACTAATGTTGATGCTACTTTGACTAAATATCCATCTACATAGTTGCTTTTAAATCTAGTAACTACTTGTAAACAACTCACATTGACGCCCTAAAATAATGTGGCCGAAAGCTGGAGGTTAGATACAGGAAGCGCGATCTCTCTATCACCTGAAAGGCTAACCCTCTGCTCAAATCTGTTGACTGTATAAACAATCTTCAGGTAACATTAAGTCATTTCCAAACCTTGGTGTCTGACACACATCTGAAAAAGCTAAACAAATAATTCATGATTGATTTATGAGCCAGAACTGAGAGGTAATTAAGAAACTAAAGCCTCTAAATTAGATGCTTATTATATAAATATATGAAGGTGAAACATTTCTGCCTTTGAAACAACTATATGCACAGCAAGGACACATGATGTCGGGGAAGGACTGTGGGTCGGACCAAAGCGCAGACAAGAGCTCGGTAGCCGCATCATAGTTACTTCCTTGTTTATTCATAAAAATCCAAAAGGTAACAAAACACACTGCAGGGATGAAACAAGGACTAGATCAAAACTTGCACAAACCTGCAGGTACTCATAGCAAGGCATAGCATAGTCCAAACGAAGCATAGGTATCCAAAGCGTAGCATAAACGAAGCATGAACAAAGCATAGACATAGAAACGTAGCATAAACGAAGCATAGACATCACCGACATAGAAACAAGGAACCAGCCAGGAACTAAACAAACAGAACAACTAATATACACAGAGCACAGAGAGGGGAACAAAAGGCAGGTAATCAAAGAAACAGGGAACAGGTGTGACAAGGAACAGGTGAAACAAATACAAAGGCTGAGGATGGGTGAAATGACTAAAACAGAAAACACAAACTAAGCAAGAGAATAAATCAGAGGAGGAAATAAAGAACTAGAATAACTATGAACTAAAGTAAACAGAGAAACTAGAGGGGAACATAGAAACAATAACTTAAGAAATAAACAAAGAGCCATAAGGAGAATCAAAATTACAAAATAAACCAACAAGTCCAAAATGTCACTCCATGACACATAAAACTGTGTGATATCATACACCAAGTAATTATTAAACCTTAAACAGATTTGCAAGAGCACGAATTTGTTAAAAAAAAATAAAAGTTATTCCTTCACCCTGTGGGGCTCTGTTATGGTGGCGAGTGTCTGTGTGACTCATTTGGCCCTGGGTGGCTGTGTCAGGCCTCTTTTCCAGCTGTTGACTAACTGCTCCTTGTTCTGTAAACACAGACAAATGTACCCCACAGGAGTGCCTGCCCTGCAGCTCCCCGGTGCCTCAAACTAATGAATTTTTAAAGACAGCATCAATCAGACTGCAGGTCAAATCAATAGCCCACATCACAGGGGCAGATTTTTACTCAAACGTTGCTTCCATGTGCCCGTCTTATCAGCATTCTTTCACTTTGCTTCAAGCTTATAACATTTGTAAAATGATGGGTAGGCTGTATAAGGCTGGAAGTTTCTCCACAGAAGCAAAAGACATTCTATTAAAAACGTGAGGATTATAGAAAAAAATAGTGATTAGAAAAACAGCTGGCAGAAGGTTTTCTTCATTAACACGAGAGAAAAATATATTTTTTTCCATTCAATTGTGAGAGGTTCTTTGCCAACAATTCCATCATTTACAAGAGCGGTGGGAAATTTTAGTTTTGACTTCAACATATACACTAAAATTGCCAAAATTGCCTGAACAATGGAGCAAGCGGAGCAGCTGCTGTCGGATTTTTTCCAAAATGGGGGAGCAAACTTGCTCCCATGTTTTTGACCCAAAGAAATCAGAACTCTCTCTGCAGTCTGAACTTGCAACCAAAAAATAAAGATTAGAAATAATTAGTAAATTTTAGTCCTTCACTCAGTGGGTTAATCCAACTCACCTCATAAGACATTTTGTCTGAATGTGATCTCTTCAGTCTTGCAGTTTACAGTCATGGAAAGGAAAGGCAACATAAATAAAATATAAATCATCAGTTTTTTAAAATGTTATAGTAGTGCTGGATCTCTCACTCACCATAAATCTATCAAAATATAGAATAAGGGGTGTGGCCTAGGTCTCAAGATGGAGTAGACGTATTCGAGGAAGCTCCGACTCAACTTCACTTATTTCACCCCAAATAATCTTTAAGAACCCCTGCTTAATTGACTCATAGTATTAGTGACCGCTCTATAAGCAGGATGACGAAACCTAAAAGTAATAAGAAAGACAAAAGCTCCGGGGACGACATTTCAGACGACCAGGCGAAGCTAACATGCACTGAGGTGGCTAGCGCTAGCACTTCAAACCCATCAGCAACCAATGAGGATGTCCTGGCAGCTATTAACAAGCTTAGTGGTACGGTTGACATGAGACTTGTTGAGCTCAACAGTTCAATCTCCAGCCTCAGAGCAGCACTATCTGATACTTGCGACCGCGTGTCGTCAATTGAGGCCGCAACCGAATCACATGACAGACGGATTTTGGAGCTGGAGAAGAGATGTGATAGCTTGGCAACTCAATGCTCTCAGCACCAAGCTAAGCTGGAAGACATAGAGGCGCGCTCACGTCGGCAGAATATTCATATTGTCGGCATACCAGAGAAAGCGGAGAATGGTAAACCGATGGATTTTATCATCAAATTGCTACCGAAGCTGCTGGGAGAAGACAACTTCAGTCGACCACTAGAGGTGGATCGGGCGCACCGGAGCCTAGCACAGGCTAAGGAGGGAAAGACGAGGGCCATTATCGTCAAGCTGCACTATTTTCAAGAGAAGGAGCGGGTGTTGCGGTTGGCGAGAGAAAAAGGCCCTCTCCAATTTGACGGGCACCCGGTGTTCATCTTCCCCGACCTCACCTCGACAGTGATGAAAAGGCGCCAGGCGTTTCAAACTATCAGGGAGAAATGCAGATCTAACGGGATTCGGTATGGTTTTCGGTACCCTGCAAAGTTTGTGGTCACTGTGAACAATAATACCGCTATGTTTGACACTCCAGGTGATGCGGATAAATTCCTGAGCCGTGAGAGTGCGAACTGGCGGTCTGAGACTGAATAAAGCAGATGGTTCAATGCCGTTATCATTATATTTGAATGTGTGTAATGTTAGGACTAAATATTGGTTTATTTCTGGGTGGAAAAATAACTAGAAACCTGCAAGCAGCTTTGAAGGCCCTCGCACCCCTCAGCGCAACTCGGGCTGTTGAGCGACCGCAAGAGCCTGGCATCACCTCATACACGCCACATACGATGACACCGCATCACATCAACACTTCGCCAGTAGGTGGCACTTTGAGCAACATGTCATATGATCTTCGGTCATGCAGAGTTTCAGTCTGGCAAAAAGCATTCAAAATTTGGAGTAAATCGGACCTTCCAGATGGGAGCTGCACTCACTTGTTTGTTTGTGGGCGGGGCTAAAATGACATCATCGATTGACTGTGCCAACATGTCCATCATTAAGTCATGATCATGTATGCTACATTTCAAGTGGATCCGATGATGTATGAGGGAGATATAGCCCTTGAAGTGTCCTAGGGGGCGCTATTGATCCAAATTTAAATGTAATCCAATAGAGCTGTTTGGGGGCTGACAAAGATCAAGAATATTCAGTTTGGAGTGAATCGGACCTTGCATGTGTAATTTAGAGGTAAACGTATGGCCGTGGCGTGACATCATAATACGCCACGCCATCATAGCCACACTCTCCAGCTAAAGCAGTAAGTACTGGCGACTGTCTAAGACCATCATGTTATCTGTTACTTGGGACAGTTTCACATTGATTAGGTGAAGAACATCAAACACTGATTCTGTAAAGGAAAACGGGACACTTTCTGTTCTCAGGGGGCGGGACTTCGATGATGTCAGCATCTGATCAGTGATTATTGTTGAGGGCTAGAGGCAGATCAGTCCCAGAAGGTTTCATTTGTCTGTGACTTTCCTTGTAGGAGCTATATCAATTTAGTGTTTTATGGCAAGAAGTCATATTTTGAGGCGTGGCCACGCCCACACGCTTTCATGTATCAAAATGTTTTTGATAACTTTTAATCCCCGGTGCCTTAAGAGTATACTGAGTGATTTTGAAGTCTGTAAGTCAAAAGCTGTAGGAGGAGTTCGCTCAGATATGCGTGCTAGAAACGGTCAAAACTGGGTCAAAATGGCAACTTCAATCCAAAATGGCCGACTTCCTGTTGGGTTTGGACCAATGCTCCAATAGAGTTTTTTGTAGGTCGTGGGAAGTTACATATGTGTACCAAATTTCAGATTCCTCGGTGAAAGCATGGCTTGGGGCTGATTTTTTCTAATTTTGTAGGGGGCGCTGTGGACGAAGTAGGCCACGCCCACCAACTATGTCATCAGATCTCTGTTGGGGACTGGAGAAGGATCAATCACATTGAATTTGTTGCAGATCAGATGATCTATGTGGAAATTAGAGGCAAACGTATGGCCATGGCGTGACGTCTGACTTCGGCGCGCCGCCACAGCCACGCCCTTTTATGAAAAGTCACTGTGCCTCAAACGAAGTTAGACCCACTAGTTATCTGTCTTCTGACATACTTTCAAGTTGATTGGGTCAAGAGGGTCAGAGAGGCACCTTTCCAAGTGAAAAAAGTGACTTCCTGTTCTGAGGGGGCGTGGCTTTGATGATGTCAGCATATGACCCCATAGGATCGCCGGGAACACGAAGGTCCTCCTTCATGCCAACTTTGGTGTGATTTGTATTTTTTTTGGGAAAGTTATTGCAATTTTTCACTTTCGGCGCGAACGCCAAATTCGTGCCACGGCCACGCCCCCTAAACATGGGCGAAAACTCAGGATTTTGATAACTTTAATCCCCCATGCTTTAACTGCATGTTGACCAAATATGAATCCGATAGCTCAAAATCCCTAGGAGGAGTTCGTTAAAGTTCGAGGTGAGTAAAATTGAAAAACGGACAAAAATTGGCCTTTGACCCAACATGGCCGACTTCCTGTGCATTTTAGGGCATACCCCCAAGAGACTTTTTTTCTTGGTTTGAGGAGCTCTAACATTGTGCCGAATTTCAGATCTGTACGACTTACGGTTCGGCCTATCTCATGTTTGGGGGCGTGGCTAAGTGGACGACATTAAGGATCAAGAATTTTCGTTGGGGGACAATTTTGGGTGAAGTTTGGTGACTTTTGGGGTATGGCAAAGTCCCCATATTGCCCCGCAATGACCAAACGGAATAAAGAACTAGAAACCCGCAAGCAGCTTTGAAGGCCCTCGCACCCCTCAGCGCAACTCGGGCTGTTGAGCAACCGCAGGAGCCTGGCATTGCCTCATACACGCCACCGACGATGACACCGCTTCACTTCAACACGTCGTCACTAAGTGGTACTGTGAGCAACATGTCATATGATCTTCGGTCATGCGGAGTTTCGGTCTGGCAAAAAGCATTCAAAATGTCCAGTAAATCGGACCTTCCAGAAGGACGCTGCAGTCGCTTGTTTGTTTGTGGGAGGGGCTTAAACAACATCATCAATTGACTGTGTCAAAATGTCTATCATTAACTCAGAGGTTCCCAAAGTGGGGGGCACTCCCCCTAGGGGGGGCTCAGCGTCATTGCAGGGGGGGCGCAGTATAAATAACTGAAAAAAAGAATGCTTGGACACTGTTAGCATAATGGACAGGTTTCTGGCGGGACTCCCACAAAAGCGTAAAAAAGAAGATGAAGAATCACCAAATTTGCTTCCAAAACAACTTTCTTCAAAGCCAAAGGTTAGAAAATATGACAAATCATATCTTGCCTTGGGATTCACCTGCACAATGGTGGGTAATGAGGAGAGACCGCAGTGTGTTGTCTGTCTTAAAGTGCTAGCTTGTGACAATTTGAAGCCTAACAAGCTCAGACGCCACTTGGAGACAAAACATCCAGAGCACAAAGATAAGGCAGTTGATTTTTTTCAACAAAAACTCGTAAACTGCCGTGCCCAGCAATGTCTCTTTACTAAAGCTGCAAATGTACCGGCAAACGCTCAACTCAGCTCATATAAAGTTGCCTACCGGGTGGCAAAGTGTAAAAAGCCGCACACAATCGCGGAGGAATTAATACTTCCTTGTGCTATGGACATAGTTTCGACTATGATTGATGACACAGCAGCCAGCAAACTACGGGCTATTCCTCTGTCTAATAATACTATCGGTAGGCGCATTAATGACATTTCAAAGGACATAGAGGAGCAACTTAATGAAAAGGTGCGTGACAGCCACTTTGCTCTGCAGATGGATGAAGCCACCGACAGTAACAAAGACTGCTTACTGATAACTTACGTCAGATTCATAGATGGAGATGACATGAGGGAGGAGTTGCTTTTCTGCAAACAAGTTCCCGGCAGAGCTACTGCAGAGGAACTGTTTAAAATCATTGACTCATACTTGAAAGAGGCCAATCTGAAATGGGAGGACTGTGTGGGGATCTGCACTGACGGGGTGCAGGCTATGGCTAGGAAACGAGGAGGGCTGCAAGCGCTCATCAAGCGCATCTCCCCTAATGTGCAGTGGACACACTGCATGATACACCGCGAAGCACTGGCGTCTAAACAGCTAAGTTCCGAGCTTAATGAAGTAATGACCGATGTCATCGCCACAGTCAACTACATCAAAACACGACCTGTCAAACCCGTCTCTTTTCGGCACTGTGTGAGGAAATGGGCTCTGAGCACAAAGCCGTGTTGTTTCACAGCGAGTCCCGATGGTTGTCACGTGGGAAGGTGCTGTCCAGGGTCTTTGAGCTGCGAGATGAGATCCGCATCTTTTTGAAGGAAGAAGGCTGTGGACTTGTACACAAATTTTCCTGTAACAAGTTCCTGATGAAACTTTCATACCTCAGTGACATGTTTTTAAAACTGAATGAACTGAATTTGCAGATGCAGGGCACAAACACACACCTCCCACATCTGGCACATAAAATCACATCATTCATCAGAAAACTTGAGATTTGGCAGCAGCGACTGAAAAACGGCAATGTGGACTCATTTGAGAACTTGAAATTATTCATTGAAGACAACAAGCTGCAGAACACAGTGATCTCATGCATGCGAGCACACATCTCTGCCCTTCAGAAACATTTCCTGAGATATTTCCTGGTGCAGGATTCCAAAGAATATGACTGGATCCGTGATCCCTTCTGTGCAAAACCACCTACAAACTTCAGCACATCAGAGGAGGAACAGTTCATTGATGTCACCTCTAATTCAACAATGCGGCTACAGTTTAAGTCAAAGACACTGGCTGCATTTTGGATTGGAGTGGAGAAAGATTATCCACTTCTAGGTAAGAGAGCCCTGGCCATACTTCTCCCTTTTGCCACATCCTACCTTTGTGAGACAGGTTTTTCTGCAGTGGCCTCAATCAAGACAAAATACAGATTAAAGCTCGACATTGAAAACGAACTTAGAGTGGCAATCTCACAATTGCAACCCAGATTTGAGAAGATCTGCAGCAACAAGCAGGCTCACACCAGTCACAAAAAATATATGAAAGATGCTGTTTTCACAAGAAACCTTATTTTTCCTCTCAGGGAGTTGTTTGTGTTTTACACCAATTTTTCACATTTTTAAAAAACATGTTAATAGCAATGTTGGATATTGTTATACTGTAAAAAATTTTACATTTGAAATATTTACACTGTAAAAGGTAAAATGGTTTGTTGTTTTGTTACTTGAATGACTCTAGTTTATTTTATTGCAACCTGTAATTTACTGCAGTTTACTGAGTTGTAAAATAAATTGCAATAGAGTTTGAAAACAAAATACGTGTGTCTGGTTGGAGGGTCAATGTGTGCTGGGCAGCAAAATTTACCTATAAATCAAAGGGGGGCCCAGGACAAAAAGTTTGGGAACCACTGCATTAACTCATGGTCAGGTATACATTTCAAGTGGATCTGATGATGAATGAGGGAGATATAACCCTTGAAGTGTCCTAGGGGGCGCTGTTGATCCAAATTTAAATGTAATCCAATAGAGGTGTTTGGGGGCTGACAAAGATCAAGCATATTCAGTTTGGAGTGAATCGGACCTTCCATATGGAAGCTACAGTCATTTGTTTATTAGTGGGTCGGGCTAGAGTGATGTAATGTATTGACTGTGTCAACATGTCCAGCTTTGATACATGATGATGTACAGTAAGTTTGAAGTGGATCCGATCAGGCATGAGGGAGCTAGAGCACTTGAAGTGTCGTAGGGGGCGCTGTTGAGCCAAATTCATATGTAATCTAATAGAGCTGTTTAGGGGCTGACAAGGATCATCCATATTGAGTTTGGAGTAAATCGGACCCTGCATGTGTAATTTAGAGGCAAACGTATCGCCATGGCGTCACATCAGATTTCGCCACGCCGCCACGGCCACACCCTCCAGCCAAACCTGTCAGTACTGGAGATGAAGTTAGACCATCGTGTTATCTGTCATTGGAGACAGTTTCATGTTGATTAGTTGAAGGAGATCAAATATGGCCCACACTAAGTGAAACATGACACTTCCTGTTCTGAGGGGGCGGGGCTTCGATGATGTCAGCATCTGATCAGTGAATATTGTTCAGGGCCAGAGGTAGATCAATCCCAGAAGGTTTCATGTCTCTGTGACTTTCTTTGTAGAAACTATAAGAGTTTCGTGTTTCATGGCGAGAAGTCAGATTTTGAGGCTTAACCACGCCCACATACTTTAATGTAGCAAAAAGCTTTTGATAACTTTTGATCCCCAGTGCCTTAAGACCATACTCATTCATTTCGATTTCTGTAAGTCAAAAGCTGTAGGAGGAGGTCGCTCAGATTTGACATGTGTAAATGAGACAAAATGGCGGCTTTGATCCAAAATGGCCGACTTCCTGTGGGGTTTGGACAATGGGTCCAAGAGACTTTTTTGTAGGTCCTGAGAAGTTAAATAAGTGTACTGAATTTCATAAACCTCGGACACAGGATGCCTCGGGGCTGTTTCTTTTAGTGCTCCTAGAGGGCGCTGTGGAGCAATTAGGCCATGGCCACCAATTATTTCATTGGAAATCTTTAGGGGGCTGGACCAGTATCAATCCTATTGAGTTTGGTGGCTATCGGCTTAGAAATGTGGAAATGACAGGCAAACGTAAGGCCATGGCGTGACGTCTGTCCTCATGGCCACACCCTCCTGCCTAAAGTCTCTGTGTTCCAAACCAACTTAGACCACCTTGTTATCTGTCACTAGGGACAGTTTCGTGTTGATTAGGTAACAGGGGTCAAATTTGGACCTTTCACAGTAAAACATGACACTTCCTGTTCTGAGGGGGCAGGGCTTAGATGATGGCAGGATGTGACCATTGAATATTGTTCAGGGCCAGATGTGGATCAATACCAGAATGTTTTGTGTGTCTGCAACTTTCCTTGTAAGAGCTAAAACAATTTCAATTTTTTTGGCGAGTCGACAAATTTTGAGGCCTGGCTCCGCCCCCTCAGCATGCTCAAAAAGTCACAATTTTGATAACTTTAGATCCCCCATCCCTTCTGCGCAAACTGATCAAATTTCAAGGCGATCAATCAAAATCTCTAGAAGGAGTTCGATCAAATACGGAGGCTATAAACAGCAAAAATGGGTTGAAAATCCAAACTTCAATCCAAGATGGCCGACTTCCTGTTTCTTGTAGGACGTGGGTGCAAGAGAGTTTTAGGTAGTTCTTGGGGAGTTCTAGAAGTGTACCAAATTTCATAACTGTATGATAAACTAAGTTCAATGCGGAGGCTTTTTTGAAAATTTCAGGGGGGCGCTGTTGAGCCATTTTTATTGCGACTTTCGTGAAACCCTTAAAATACGTAAATTTTCACCACGACTGATGGCTCTGCCAAATTTGCAGACTTTTTGAATATGTTAAAGCCGCGAAAAAGGCGATTCATTTCTTGCCTGAATAATAATAATAAACATTCGAATTACAATAGGCCTTCGCAGCTGCTTTGCTGCTCGGGCCTAATAATAAGAATTCGAGCGATTACAATAGGCCTTCGCAGCTGCTTTGCTGCTCGGGCCTAATTAGCTATTTTGAAGTTGTTCATTGTGTTGATTTGGGCGGTTTCGGCTGGGGAGATGGGTAGCTATGTTGCTAGTTCGCCCCCTTGTGGACTGCTAGGTTTAGCTTTTGGTTGGGGTCTGGGAGACACCGCCCCTGGTTCTGTTCAGTTAGGTTTGATGTTGGGAGGGATTAAACTTTTTTGGGGAGGGATGTTTTTTGCACATCGGTCTATTTTTAATACTCTATAGGTAGCTTCGCAGTCATGCAACAGTTAGTTAATAGCTTGCACACAAACAAATGTTAACTAATCCATATAAGTATTGCACGGGCGGGGTCAATTTGATCAGCTGGAATGTTCGAGGGATAAATAGTCCTCTAAAAAGAGGCAAAGTATATTCGCACCTTCATTCTTTGAAAGCCGATATTTGTTTTCTTCAGGAAACTCACATTAAGAAAACAGCTGCTAAGGTTCTTAGCCCCTCATGGGCTTCTCATATATATCAGTCAAATTTCAGCACAAAAACGAGGGGGGTAGCAATATTGATAAGAAAAAATATATCGTTTACCCACAATCAGATAATTTCAGATCATAGGGGAAGATATGTGATTGTAAGCGGGCAGCTAAATTCAACACCAGTGACATTAATCAATGTATATGGGCCCAATTTTGATGATCCCATCTTTTTTCAGAACCTTTTTAATGCAGTGCCAGATTTGATTAGCTCTAACATAATCATTCGAGGGGACTTAAATCTAACCTTAGACCCAGTTTTGGATAGACAACGCCCTCAATCTGGTGTATCCAGGAATGGAGAGACTCTTAAAAATTTATTAAACTCTCATAATTTGGTTGACATCTGGAGACTGCTGTACCCCATTGGGAGAGATTATTCATACTTTTCTGCAGTTCATAAATCCTATTCTAGGATTGATTACTTTTTGTTAGATTCTAGATTGCTGGCATCAGTATCAGACTGTAAATACTGTAATATTCACATATCAGATCATGCGCCTGTGAGTTTGAATCTTAAACTAGATTATAAGAAGAGCAGGTGCAATTGGCGACTGAATAACGCTCTGCTGAAGGATAAAGAATTTTGCTCTTATATCTCAAATGAAATCAAGTTATACTTGAGCTCTAATGACACAGGGGATGTGGATGACTCAATGCTTTGGGAAGCTATGAAAGCGGTCATAAGGGGATGTATAGTGTCGTACGAGGCGGCGAAAAACAAAGAGTCCAAGTTGAGGTTGAATGAAATAGACAATCTGCTGACTAGCCTAGACAACTCATAAACTACAAAGGAGTCCAGATACTCTTAAGAAAATAACAGCTCTGCGATATGAATATAATTCTATTATGTCAAGAAATGTTTCTAGATTGCTGGTACAAGTTAAACAAAGATGGTTTGAGCTGGGCGACAAACCGCATAAATTACTAGCTCGACAGCTTAAACAGCTGCAGGCATCGAGAGCAATACATCGTATTAAGCTTGAAGATGGCACTTTTCTCACAGATCCAGATAAAATTAACGACTGCTTTGCAGACTTCTATGCCAAAGTTTATCAATCGCAGGGAAAATTAGATATTGAAAAGATGGACAGATTCTTTGATAACCTAATCCTGCCGAGACTACCGTCAGACTCAGCAGAAGTGCTAGAAGCTAGTATAACTCTGCAGGAGATTGAATCAGTCATCTCTGCTCTTCCCAATAATAAAGCGCCAGGTCCCGATGGTTTCGGCGCCGAGTTTTTCAAAGCTTTCAGCCCCAAACTATCACATTTACTTCTGCGTATGTTTAACCACTCTAAGCTAGTAGATAAACTTCCTCCTACTTTATACAAAGCCAATATCTCGCTTATCCCAAAGCCTGGTCGTGACCTGGGGATTGTTTCTTCGTATCGTCCAATTTCCTTATTACCTTTGGAAACCAAAATACTTGGGAAAATCCTAGCTAACAGACTCCGAGAATACATAAGTTTAATCATCCATCCAGATCAGACTGGCTTTTTGCCAGGTAGACACATGTTTTTCAATTTACGGCGTCTTTTCAATATACTATACTCAAGCCATACAGACAAGGCCGTGGTTATTTCACTAGACGCACAGCGTGCATTTGACCAAGTTGAATGGCCATATATGATGTATGCTCTTAATACATTTGGTTTTGGGCCTCTATTTATAAAATGGATTGAAATAATTTACTCATACCCAACTGCTTCTGTTATCACTAACCAAAATATCTCCTGTCCCTTTGGTATTCACCGAGGGATGCGTCAGGGTTGCCCGCTTTCTCCGTTTCTCTTCGCAATTGTTATTGAACCCCTGGCCGCGTGTATTAGGCAAAACCCCCAGATATTGCCTATTGAGATATTTAGTCATAAACATCACATTTCGCTTTATGCCGATGACATACTTTTATATGTCTCTGACCCATGGGTGTCACTGTCTCCCCTTTTGAAGACTATCAAAACCTTTGGCAGCATCTCTGGTTTCTCCATTAATTGGGATAAAAGTGAAGCAATGCCCCTCACATCAGGAGACGATCTGACATTTTTGCAGTGTGCGCCATTTAAGATATCCCATAACACCTTCACATATTTAGGTGTGACTATAACGAGGAGACCAGAGAAGCTTCTACAATTGAATTGGCAGAATAAAATCTTACAACTTAAGCAGAATATTGATGTTTGGAAGACTCTCCCGCTATCAATGGCTGGTAGGATTAACGCTGTTAAAATGGTGGTATTGCCACGGTTTCTTCATTTATTCCACTCTGTTCCATGTTTTATAGGTATGTCATACTTCAAACAGTTAGACTCCATTATTGTCCCTTTTATTTGGGGCTATAAAAATGTCAGAATCTCCAAAAAACACTTATGTAAACCAAAAACAAAAGGTGAATTCTCCTTGCCAGATTTCAAATTATATTACTGGGCAGCTCACTTATCCGCTATAGCATGGTGGAAGAAGGGCCCGCACTCATCCAACAATGCTTGTCCAGCCTGGTTATCCTTAGAACGACTGCATTGTCACAATACGTCCCTGATTGCCCTTCTTAACAGTCCTACTAAAATTAGGAAAACACTTTATAATAATAATTTTGTTATTGGCAATACTATAAGAATCTGGAAGCAGATACAGAATTATATAAAAACTCCGAAAGTCTACTTTGATGCTCCCATTTGTGAAAACCATTCCTTTGTTCCGGGTCTCAGCGACACCGTTTTCCAGATGTGGGGAATGAAAGGTATCCGTGCGATAGGGGATCTATATATTGATGGTATTTTTGCATCTTTTGCTCAGCTGTGCTCGGTATATGATGTTCCTCGGTCAAGTTTCTTTCGTTTTCTACAGATCAGGGACTATGTTAGTAAAAACATATCAAATTTTGGAAATCTTACCAAACACAAAACCCTACAAATGATAAACAAATTCGATCCGATTAGTCGGGGGGCGGTGTCATACTTTTATAAGACTCTCAACAATATATTGGTGGACACGACTAACATCAGGAGGGCATGGGAGGATGAGTTGGGGCAGCAGATATCTGATGAAACATGGGAAGAAGGTTTGAAAAATATACATGACTGTTCGGTTAATGCCAGACACAATCTTATACAATTCAAAATAATGCATAGACTTCACTATTCGAGAGAAAAATTAAGCACTTTCTATCCGGACGTGTCACCAATATGTACTCGTTGTAAGGCTGCTAAGGGCAACTTGTTTCACTCCTTTTGGTCATGTGTGCAGCTTCACACATTCTGGAAGAAAATTTTTCATTTCCTTTCCACAGCTTTTGGGAAACAGTGGGACCCGGATCCACTTGTTGCCATTTTCGGAACACCTAAGGTTTTGGCCTCAGCCAATAAATACGAGAAAGTTGCCCTTTTGTTTGGTATGGTGATCGCTAAAAGGTTGATTTTGAAAGTTTGGAAGAAGGACTTTGTACCCACATTCGATCTGTGGCTGGGAGAACTGGCAAACACTTAACATCTGGAAAGACTGAGATATTGCAATGAGGACAGAATAAACGTGTTTGAGAAAATATGGAACACTGTACTAATATCCCTCCAGTGATGTGATTGTAAATGATCAAATAATTAATGCCTGGTATTGTGTGTGCCCTTGTTTCTTTGTGTGCTTTTGGAATGTTTTGTTTCAAACTGTGGTGAATTTATCTCATATTACTTTGACTGTGTAGCTTTTGTTATACGATGTGCGGTTTTTGTATAGGTGGGTAGGTAAGGGAGTTGAATGATGTTGTGGAAGTCTATTATAGTACTAAAAAGCCAATAAATATATATAAAAAAATAAAAAGAAATATAGAATAAAACCTTTCACGGCATTAGAGGTGTCTGCTGGTAGCTCAGACCTGTAATCAATCTGCAACAGAGCTACCTGCCAGCAACATGCAAACTGATTAGAGAATAAACAGGGTTTAAAATGGTGTTGGCCCAACTGTTGTAGATATAACAGCTTATGTTTTCTTCAAAGGCATTCCAGAGGATTTACCAGTGTACAGGTCCTTCTCAAAAAATTAGCATATTGTGATAAAGTTCATTATTTTCCATAATGTCATGATGAAAATTTAACATTCATATATTTTAGATTCATTGCACACTAACTGAAATATTTCAGGTCTTTTATTGTCTTAATACAGATGATTTTGTCATACAGCTCATGAAAACCCAAAATTCCTATCTCACAAAATTAGCATATCATTAAAAGGGTCTCTAAATGAGCTATGAACCTAATCACCTGAATCAACGAGTTAACTCTAAACACCTGCAAAAGATTCCTGAGGCCTTTAAAACTCCCAGCCTGGTTCATCACTCAAAACCCCAATCATGGGTAAGACTCCCGACCTGACTGCTCTCCAGAAGGCCACTATTGACACCCTCAAGCAAGAGGGTAAGACACAGAAAGAAATTTCTGAATGAATAGGCTGTTCCCAGAGTGCTGTATCAAGGCACCTCAGTGGGAAGTCTGTGGGACGGAAAAAGTGTGGCAGAAAACGCTGCACAACGAGAAGAGGTGACCGGACCCTGAGGAAGATTGTGGAGAAGGGCCGATTCCAGACCTTGGGGGACCTGCGGAAGCAGTGGACTGAGTCTGGAGTAGAAACATCCAGAGCCACCGTGCACAGGCGTGTGCAGGAAATGGGCTACAGGTGCCGCATTCCCCAGACCTGGGCTACAGAGAAGCAGCACTGGACTGTTGCTCAGTGGTCCAAAGTACTTTTTTCGGATGAAAGCAAATTCTGCATGTCATTCGGAAATCAAGGTGCCAGAGTCTGGAGGAAGACTGGGGAGAAGGAAATGCCAAAATGCCAGAAGTCCAGTGTCAAGTACCCACAGTCAGTGATGGTCTGGGGTGCCGTGTCAGCTGCTGGTGTTGGTCCACTGTGTTTTATCAAGGGCAGGGTCAATGCAGCTAGCTATCAGGAGATTTTGGAGCACTTCATGCTTCCATCTGCTGAAAAGCTTTATGGAGATGAAGATTTCATTTTTCAGCACGACCTGGCACCTGCTCACAGTGCCAAAACCACTGGTAAATGGTTTACTGACCATGGTATCACTGTGCTCAATTGGCCTGCCAACTCTCCTGACCTGAACCCCATAGAGAATCTGTGGGATATTGTGAAGAGAACGTTGAGAGACTCAAGACCCAACACTCTGGATGAGCTAAAGGCCGCTATCGAAGCATCCTGGGCCTCCATAAGACCTCAGCAGTGCCACAGGCTGATTGCCTCCATGCCACGCCGCATTGAAGCAGTCATTTCTGCAAAAGGATTCCCGACCAAGTATTGAGTGCATAACTGTACATGATTATTTGAAGGTTGACGTTTTTTGTATTAAAAACACTTTTCTTTTATTGGTCGGATGAAATATGCTAATTTTGTGAGATAGGAATTTTGGGTTTTCATGAGCTGTATGCCAAAATCATCCGTATTAAGACAATAAAAGACCTGAAATATTTCAGTTAGTGTGCAATGAATCTAAAATATATGAATATTAAATTTTCATCATTACATTATAGAAAATAATGAACTTTATCACAATATGCTAATTTTTTGAGAAGGACCTGTATTTATGGGATGTTTTGACCATTCTTTAATTAAAACATTTGTGAGATCAGACCGATGTTGGACAAGAAGGTCTGGCTCTTTTCCATTCCAATTCATTCAAAAGTTGTTCTGATGAGTTGAGATGACTATGGAGACCACTCAACTTCCTCCACACTAAATTCACTCATCCATACCTTAACAGAGTTAACCTGGGAAAGAAGAAATCATTCCCAAATTGTTTTCATATAGTTTGGAGCATGAAATTGTCCAAAATATATTGGTTTGCTAAGGCATTAAGAGTTCCTTCCACTAGAACTAAGGACCTGAGCCTAATTTCTCAAAATAAACAACACTATAATCCCATCTGCACCAAACTTAACACAGTAGGGTCAGGTAAGTGATGTTCTCATGGCAACTGTTAAACCCAGACTCTACACTGGATTGTTAGAGAGGGAGGGATGATTCATCAGTCAAGAGAACACGTCTCCACTGCTTCTACAGTCCAGCGGTAGCACGCATTATAGACCACTGCATCCAAAATCTGGCATTGAAGTTGATGATGTGGGGCCTAGATGCAAAAACTCATTCCATGAAGCTCTTTACAAGCTGTTCTTAAGGTAATCAGAAGCCCACAAGATGTTTGGAGGTCTGGAGTTCAATTAAAAAATACTTTATTAATCCCAAAGGGAATTTAAATGCCGTTGTAGATGCTGATGGCTGTGGGCAGGATGGATCTCCTGTAGCGGTCTGTCTTACAGCAGATCTGAAGAAGCCTCTAACTGAAGACACTCTGTTGTTGTATGAGAGTCTCACAAAGAGTATGCTCATATTATGAAAAATCCTTCTTTGCACAATGATCTTCAGCAGTTACAGAGGAGTCCCCAGAACAGAGCCAGTCTTCTTTATTTGCTTGTTTAAGTGCCGGTCTGATGCTGCTATCCCAGCAGATGATGGCAGAAGAGATCACTTTCCACAACAGACTTACAGATGATCTGCAGCATCTTGCTGCAAACACCAAAGAACTAAGCTTCCTCAAAAAGTACAGTCTGCTCTGTCCCTTCTTGTAGATGGCTTCACAGTTGCCTCTCCACTCCAATCCGTTGTCCAGGTGAACACCAAGGTATTTACAGGTCCTTCTCAAAATATTAGCATATTGTGATAAAGTTAATTATTTTCCATAATGTCATGATGAAAATTTAACATTCATATATTTTAGATTCATTGCACACTAACTGAAATATTTCAGGTCTTTTATTGTCTTAATACGGATGATTTTGGCATACAGCTCATGAAAACCCAAAATTCCTATCTCACAAAATTAGCATATCATTAAAAGGGTCTCTAAACGAGCTATGAACCTAATCATCTGAATCAACGAGTTAACTCTAAACACCTGCAAAAGATTCCTGAGGCCTTTAAAACTCCCAGCCTGGTTCATCACTCAAAACCCCAATCATGGGTAAGACTGCCGACCTGACTGCTGTCCAGAAGGCCACTATTGACACCCTCAAGCAAGAGGGTAAGACACAGAAAGAAATTTCTGAACGAATAGGCTGTTCCCAGAGTGCTGTATCAAGGCACCTCAGTGGGAAGTCTGTGGGAAGGAAAAAGTGTGGCAGAAAACGCTGCACAACAAGAAGAGGTGACAGGACACTGAGGAAGATTGTGGAGAAGGGCCGATTCCAGACCTTGGGGGACCTGCGGAAGCAGTGGACTGCGTCTGGAGTAGAAACATCCAGAGCCACCGTGCACAGGCGTGTGCAGGAAATGGGCTACAGGTGCCGCATTCCCCAGGTCAAGCCACTTTTGAACCAGAAACAGCGGCAGAAGCGCCTGACCTGGGCTACAGAGAAGCAGCACTGGACTGTTGCTCAGTGGTCCAAAGTACTTTTTTCAGATGAAAGCAAATTCTGCATGTCATTCGGAAGTCAACGTGCCAGAGTCTGGAGGAAGACTGGGGAGAAGGAAATACCAAAATGCCAGAAGTCCAGTGTCAAGTACCCACAGTCAGTGATGGTCTGGGGTGCCGTGTCAGCTGCTGGTGTTGGTCCACTGTGGTTTATCAAGGGCAGGGTCAATGCAGCTAGCTATCAGGAGATTTTGGAGCACTTCATGCTTCCATCTACTGAAAAACTTTATGGAGATGAAGATTTCATTTTTCAGCACGACCTGGCACCTGCTCACGGTGCCAAAACCACTGGTAAATGGTTTACTGACCATGGTATCACTGTGCTCAATTGGCCTGCCAACTCTCCTGACCTGAACCCCATAGAGAATCTGTGGGATATTGTGAAGAGAACGTTGAGAGACTCAAGACCCAACACTCTGGATGAGCTAAAGGCCGCTATCGAAGCATCCTGGGCCTCCATAAGACCTCAGCAGTGCCACAGGCTGATTGCCTCCATGCCACACCGCATTGAAGCAGTCATTTCTGCCAAAGGATTCCCGACCAAGTAATGAGTGCATAACTTTACATGATTATTTGAAGGTTGACGTTTTTTGTATTAAAAACACTTTTATTTTATTGGTCGGATGAAATATGCTAATTTTGTGAGATAGGAATTTTGGGTTTTCATGAGCTGTATGCCAAAATCATCCGTATTAAGACAATAAAAGACCTGAAATATTTCAGTTATTGTGCAATGAATCTAAACTATATGAATGTTAAATTTTCATCATGACATTATGGAAAATAATGAACTTTATCACAATATGCTAATATTTTGAGAAGGACCTGTATACTCTTCTACCACCTCCACTTCTTCTCCCAGGATGGAAATAGTGTTTGACCTTTTTCTTGTTTGTCTTAAAATCTACAATCATCTCCTTTGATTTTATTTACGTTCAAGATGAGATGATTGTTTCCACACCATGCCACAAAGCGGTCCACCAGCTCCCTGTATTCAGCTTCTTGTCCATCTCTGATCCACCCCACAACTGCAGAATTATCCGAGCATTTCTGCAGATGACAGGAGTCTGTCTTGTACTGGAAGTCTAAGGGCTTTGGGATTCCAGCGAACCACCATAATGCATTACTGGAGAAAGCTTGGAACAGTAGTCAACCTACCCAGGAGTGATCGACCTACCAAAATTGCTCCAAGAGCGCATCAACAACTCATCCAGGAAGTCACAAAGGAACCCAGTAAAAGTCATTGTTCAAGATTCATCATTAAGAAAGAGTTTAAAATTCCATGTATGGAGGAGTTCCAAGGTAAAAACCACAGCTGAACAAAATAACACAAAGACCAATATTCTATGGACTGAGTTGATGAAAGAGAAACACACATAGGTTTTGGAGCCAGACAGTGATCCAATGCACATCAGCAAATAAACCTCTGAATAAAAAGGTCAATTAGTGGCCTAGTCAAAGTCCTGAGTTAAACGCAAATGAGATGCTGTGGCATGATTCTTAAATGTGGTGTTGATTGTTAAAAGTCCACTGATGTAGTCAAGATAAAACAACTCGGAAAAGAGTGGGACAAATGTCCACCAGAGTTGTGTAAGAGAATTATGCCAGTTATCGCATTTTGTGGCAGTTGTTGCCAACCAGTTATTGGGTTTAGGTGGCAATTACTTTAACACATAAGGCCGGGTTGGTTTGAATAGCTTTTTAACCTTAATAAATTAAATGATTGTTTGAAAACTGCATTTTGTTTTAATTTAGATTTTGTTTGTCCATTAAAATGTGTTTGATGATCTAAAATATTAAAGTATGACAGAGAAAAAAAAGAAATCTAAAAAGGAGCAAAAACATTTCTACAGCATATACACAGATATTCTTCAGCAAATTGTTAATAATCAGTGGTTTTGTCTTGCCTGTAGCATTACTGTTCGTTTTCACTGACCTAGTGTTAATTTCAGTCCAGACAGTCACCAATTAGCACAATGTTGTGAGGAGTAACTAGCTATTTCTCTGTTGATTTTTGATTAGATTCCTGACAATTCATCACAAAATTGTGACAAAAATTACTTTGTTTTGTTTATTAGATAATGCCTTCTAGCCATAAGATCTAAAAAAGGTAGGAAATGCTATTTAAATCCCACAATTTCACATTTGTTTTTAAAAAACGGATAGTTTACTTATACTAAGGCACCAACACTAAATATTTTCAAATGTACATATTTATACCATAAATGTGATACATTTATAGTAGAAGTAAATGAGTCCTGAGAACCCTTGAAATGAAGAGTCTCAGTTCAGCTTCACTCCTCCTCCAGCATCATTCAGCTGCTTTAGTGAGAAAGCCAACATGTTAAACTCCAAATAGCAGACAGAGAAAGTGGTTAGTTATAATGGAGCATCACATTTATTCTGGAGCCTACTTAAACCATGCACATAATCTTCACGTTAGGATGTTGTAGACGCACACAGCCTCTGATAATCCACAGCCGGAGAACCGCAGTGGAAAAATTTGCTTCATTTGCCTGCCAAGAAAAGGATTTCAGCAGCACCAAGGAGACCAAGAGGAGCAAAATAAAGAAGTGGAGCAGTTTGACTAAAAGCCTCCTGCATTGTTTGATTCTCAAGGACATTTCATCATCCAATCCAGCACCCAGTCCTGCACTCTTTATCTAAAGTCCGCCCCATCCAGGCCTGTTGTGGTTGTGGTTCTGAGCTACAGAGAGCAACCCACAATCCCATCTGCTTGTCAAAGAGAAAAGCATGTAAGCCTGTGGAGCTGCAGGGATTGAAGATCCCTGGGGTAAAGCCTGGGACATTTAGAAAAGCTCTACAGCTCTGCTTTTGTCATTTCTTCTTTCAGCTCAGTTCCAAAAGTTAGAAGTTTTAAAGCAGCTCTTCACACAAAATTTACCTTCTAAAAAGTTGAAAGCCAGAGGACCAAGCAGATGAAGCTTTGTAAAGAAAGATTTAATTAAAATAAAAAAACACTAAATGAAAACAAACTATACACTGGGAAATTTGATTCTGTGCCAGATGCACCAATCCATTTATAAAATGTAATTGTAAATTACAGAGGTTTTCCTACTGTGTCACTTTTCAAGTGCCACAATCATCCATAAAGCAAAACAAACAAAATCCAAGTCATTTATTACAGCAACATGAACAACAACAAAAACTTAATGGATAGTTAATTTTCACCAGCATGTATCCAGTTTCTATATAGCTTAGATGGGTGGTATATCCTGTTTTGAGTGAATAAAAAAGGTGAGAAATAACCGTTTATGCACACACTAGAGCTGCACAATATATCAAAAGGCAATTGCCATCCCATAATGTATACAACATCACAATCATAAAAGAACTGCTGGTAGGCTATTTTAACTTGAGTGACATGCATTCATGCTCTGCATGGAAGTGATATTTGGTGGACTTTTATTGCCCTTGATGCACCTGAAACACAGCTTTACTGACTAAAATGCCTAAATTCATGAAAATTGGTAGGGACATTATGACAATGGAAAACAAAAAAAAACAAAAACTGTCACGTAATCAAAGCAAATATCCTCATCACAGTGTTAAACAATATCACAATTGCACCATTTTCTATTACTATGCAGCCGTAACAAACAGACACACACATACCTGAGTGAAATTTAGACAAACCCAATTAATCAACATGCTTGGTTTTGGACTTTTGAAGGAAGCCAGAGTACCTGGCGGAAATTTGCACATGCATGAGTTGAACATGCCAACTTCACACAGAAAGGACTGCTAATCACTGTACTGCTATGCTGTCTTCATTGTATATCTGACCTTTAAATCTTTGCTAAGAGGCCAATCTTTCCATTTCATTCCACCAATACACCAGATGATGAAATTGAACACAAAAGCATCTAAAAAATATATATTCAACAAATATAATCTTTAAATCAAATCATGCAAATCTGATAGAAATCATGCAATACAGCAACGTATTTAACAAAACAAAGGAGAGACGACATGGCTGTCATTTAATTGACGTCAGAATCACAGCTCAAAGCAACACCATCTCATTTTGTTAAATACTGTTTGTCTCATGGGTCCTCTCATTCTTCCTCGCCTCTTCTTTTTAGATGTCAGGTATGAGGACCTTCAGATTGACGGAATGGGACACATGCAAATAGGGAAATAACTCCACATTCAGTTTAGCTTATTTCTAAAGTCTACTTTTCACAGATGATGTGGCTCTGTTGGCTTCTTCAAGTGTCAACCTCCAGCGTGCACTGAAGCGGTTTGCTTCAGTGCACGCTGGAGGTTCTCAGGCATCTAGTAAAAAAGTGTGAAGTGGCCAGGATGAAAGTCAGCTTCTTTAAGTCTGAGGCCATGGTTCTTGAAAAAAGGAGGATTGCCCCCACTGGGTTGTGGTGGGCAGTTCTCCCCAATCCTCAAAGTAGAGCCACTGCTTCTCTGCATCGAAAGGAGCCAGATGAGGTTCCGGCATCTGACCAGTATGCCTCCGGGTTGCCTCCCTTTGGAGTTTTTTTGGGCACGTCCCTCTGAGAGGAGACCCTGGGGGTAAGATCTCACTGGAGGAACTAAATATTCCGTCTGGCCCAGGAACACTTTGGGATCCCTCCAAACAGGAGGGACAGGGAGGATGTCACCAGGGAGAGGGCTGGGCTTCTCTCCTGAACCAGTTGCCCCTGCCACCTGATCTCGGGTAAGTCAAAGACAGTGGATGGATGTAAACATAACTATAGGCATTAAAAAAAATAAAAGGTGTTTCTTATTTATTTAGATTGCATCTGCTGTTCTCTTGTTTTTTTGTAATTTCCCATCATTGTACAGATATACAAACCTAAAACAAAACATCAACAGATCACAGGCTGATCACAAACTACATGGGTTTTAAAAACTTTTCAAAATCCACTCTCATAGGAAAACATAACATTCACCCTAATTGAGGAAGTGAAACTTTAAGTTCACCAAACTTGAACAAAGTTGAGGTTTAAATTGTTACATCCACAACAAAACAAAGACTGGAGTGATATTTTTGACCCAGCAGTTCTTTAAAAAGGTTCTCGGGCATCTAGTAAAAAAGAGAAAATAATTAAAATGCCCACGCTCTTAAATGCACACATTTAATGCAGCCCTGTCCTGCCAGAAGATTAAAGCTGCAGGTATCATGAAAAGCTACAGAGAATGAATAAAGAACTGCATGTTTGGCAGTTTAAAAAATGTTTAATGGCCTTCCAATTTCTGTTCTGCTTTGGAAAAGATGCACTAACTTTCTATGTCTTAAATCAATGAAAGTCAAATACTTTCTGTTGGAATAATTGAATAAAGATTTGTCTTATAGTTTCTCCTATTTATTAACTTGACTATTTGATTATATAACTTTTCATAATGTATGTGTGAGTAAAGGATGTGTGAGTTTTGTCTGCAGGTTAAGGTCACAAAGTGGAGCTGAGCTTGCGAGAGAAGAAGCAGTCCAGTTGAGGAGGTCATAAAGAGGGGCTGATTGCACTGAACAAGAGGCCAGAGTTGACCCTGCAAAGGAGGAGACTGTGGGAGAGATGTTGTTTAAAGATAAAGGAGTTTATGACCTGTCTAAGATGCAGCTGTTGTTTTCCCATCCTTTAGTGATTAATGTTCATTGTAACTAGGGACAATCCTAAATAAAAAGGGGGGTTCGGAGAGATGTTGTTCAGAATGGTTGGGGACTTGTAACTGAACATATCTCTGATCGTTCTCCTCGTACGAGTAAATAACTAATACTTTGTCTCTCTCTCTTCTTTTTGTGTTGTTATAAGTATTGTTAGGTTGGTTAAACCTGACACTATCTACATAAGAATCGTTGCTACCAATAGGTCCAACAGCTTCTGTATACCTGCAGTATGCAACTTCTAATAAAACTATTTAAGAGCTCTTTACAGAATTACAAATGTTTTGATCACATGAATCCACTTCTGGATTTGTTATTAACTGCAAGTATAAAATATTATAAATGTTTATGCTTTTAACTAGACCATGTTTTTCAGAGAAACTCAATGAACCTACTTTCCAGACCAAAACAAACCTACTTCAGGTGAGAGCTCAAAAAGAACACCCCTGTCAGTCAGTGATCGATTCTGTAGCCAAGAGAAATTTCTAAGACATGTACAACAATTCAGCCCAGACACACCTATTGATGCACTGCTGTGCCAACTCTATGGGTCTCTGACCTCAAGTATACTGCTTTAGAGCTGCATTCAGTTGGAATGGAACAGCATAAACAGGGATAGAAGAGAAACTTCACCCAAGTTGGGTGCACAAGAGATGAATCAACTAGGAAAACAAAGCAAGGTGATGTAACATTTCTACACAGGCCCCAACCAACCTGTATGTGTGGGCCCCATAAGGTTTTTGCTCATGCTCATACTTAGTAAGCCTAGGATCATCATGTGTTTCTTATATGGAGCCCACTCACATAAATCCTGACCATTTGTGAACGATATTTATGGACAAATATAACCCTTTGTAGGTCTTAGTTCGGTCTCAAAGAGGCATTAAGAAAATATTCTAAAATTGAGCACATCTAGGACTCCTATGGACCCATTTTTTACCCAAGCATGGATAGACAACAGGAGGTCCAGTTCTAACACCTGGATAAACTTTCATAGGCTCCATATAGAGTGATATGTAAAGGTATTTGGTCACTTTCAGATTTCAGCTGTTACCCTTTTGCCACTCGTAACATGATTCACATCAAACCCGAGTAAATACAAGATGCGGTTTTTAAAGGATTTTGTCATTTATGAAGAGAAAAGGAAATCCAAACAATCTGGTCTGGTTTCTTACGTCTCTGTGGAGGAATTATGGCTTATTCTTCACTAAATAATAGTTTTAATTCAGCCACCCTGTAGGATAGTCGAGAATAAATACCCTGTATAAATGCCACAGCATCTCCATCAGATTTAGGTCCAGACCTGACTAGGCCACTCCGAAACCTTCATTTTGTTTTTTGAACCCTTTTGAAGTAGGCATACTGGTCAGCTTTGGATCACTGTCCTGCTGCATGACCGAAGTGGGGTTTGAACTGACAAGTCACCAACATTCTTGTTCGGGATTTTTGGCCAGAAAGCAGAATTCATAATTCCTTTAATTAGAGCAAATCATTATGTTCTGCTGCAGCAAAGCAGCCCAAGACTATCAAATTACCCCCACCATCTTTGACCGTTAATATACAGGTCCTTCTCAAAAAATTAGCATATTGTGATAAAGTTCATTATTTTCTATAATGTAATGATGAAAATTTTACATTCATATATTTTAGATTCATTGCACCCTAACTGAAATATTTCAGGTCTTTTATTGTCTTAATACAGATGATTGTGGCATACAGCTCATGAAAACCCAAAATTCCTATCTCACAAAATTAGCATATTTCATCCGACCAATAAAAGAAAAGTGTTTTTAATACAAAAAACGTCAACCTTCAAATAATAATGTACAGTTATGCACTCAATACTTGGTCGGGAATCCTTTGGCAGAAATGACTGCTTCAATGCGGCGTGGCATGGAGGCAATCAGCCTGTGGCACTGCTGAGGTCTTATGGAGGCCCAGGATGCTTCGATAGCGGCCTTTAGCTCATCCAGAGTGTTGGGTCTTGAGTCTCTCAACGTTCTCTTCACAATATCCCACAGATTCTCTATGGGGTTCAGGTCAGGAGAGTTGGCAGGCCAATTGAGCACAGTGATACCATGGTCAGTAAACCATTTACCAGTGGTTTTGGCACTGTGAGCAGGTGCCAGGTCGTGCTGAAAAATGAAATCTTCATCACCATAAAGCTTTTCAGCAGATGGAAGCATGAAGTGCTCCAAAATCTCCTGATAGCTAGCTGCATTGACCCTGCCCTTGATAAAACACAGTGGACCAACACCAGCAGCTGACACGGCACCCCAGACCATCACTGACTGTGGGTACTTGACACTGGACTTCTGGCATTTTGGCATTTCCTTCTCCCCAGTCTTCCTCCAGACTCTGGCACCTTGATTTCCGAATGACATGCAGAATTTGCTTTCATCCGAAAAAAGTACTTTGGACCACTGAGCAACAGTCCAGTGCTGCTTCTCTGTAGCCCAGGTCTGGGGAATGCGGCACCTGTAGCCCATTTCCTGCACACGCCTGTGCACGGTGGCTCTGGATGTTTCTACTCCAGACTCAGTCCACTGCTTCCGCAGGTCCCCCAAGGTCTGGAATCGGCCCTTTTCCACAATCTTCCTCAGGGTCCGGTCACCTCTTCTCGTTGTGCAGCGTTTTCTGCCACACCTTTTCCTTCCCACAGACTTCCCACTGAGGTGCCTTGATACAGCACTCTGGGAACAGCCTATTCGTTCAGAAATTTCTTTCTGTGTCTTACCCTCTTGCTTGAGGGTGTCAATAGTGTCCTTCTGGACAGCAGTCAGGTCGGCAGTCTTACCCATGATTGGGGTTTTGAGTGATGAACCAGGCTGGGAGTTTTAAAGGCCTCAGGAATCTTTTGCAGGTGTTTAGAGTTAACTCGTTGATTCAGATGATTAGGTTCATAGCTCGTTTAGAGACCCTTTTAATAATATGCTAATTTTGTGAGATAGGAATTTTGGGTTTTCATGAGCTGTATGCCACAATCATCCGTATTAAGACAATAAAAGACCTGAAATATTTCAGTTAGTGTGCAATGAATCTAAAATATATGAATGTTAAATTTTCATCATGACATTATGGAAAATAATGAACTTTATCACAATATGCTAATATTTTGAGAAGGACCTGTATTGTTCTTAAACACTGTCAGTTGTACAGGTATAGCAGATATACCAGGAAACACACCTTACATGTTTCACTTTTTTCTCAGCAGTTCACAAAACATTTACCCAAATGTCTTGGGGACCATCAAGATGTTTTTGTATTCTTTATAGTCAGCAGTGGTTTTCACCTTGGAACCCATGGATTCTATTGTTGACCAGTATCTTCCTTATCGTTGAATCATAAACTTTGACCTTAACTGCCATAAGTGAGACCAACCAAACTTGGTTCTTGTGACCTTGTATTTAAAGTTATTTTGGTATGCCAAACACTCGTGACATGGGTCACCATTGATTGACCTTTTTCCCCTTCATTTGTGGAGGGCAATTCTACTGTGGTACACTGGGGTGCCAAAGCCTTATAAATGGCATAGTAACCCTTTCCAGATGGGACACAATTACTTTGTTTTCCCATTTGGTTTTGAACTTCTTTAGAACAAGACATTATGTTCTGCTATTTGAGATCATTTAGTCTAATTCATGTTGCCAGGCATGTTTGATTTAAGAGATTTTCTGATCAACAGGTCTGGCTGGGGTGAGGTTACCGTTAACTCATGATTAGGGGGCAATGATATTTTTACAGAGGCCAAAGTTGGTATGGATGAATTATTTAATGCCTTAATCAATGAAATCCTCATATGAAAACTGCATTTAGTAATTATTGGGGTCATCTTTGCCTACTATTAAAATTTGTTGTATTTGAAGATTTTGAAAGGGCAACAAACTTGAAACATAAGAAATCTTCAAAAAGAGACATTTTTGTTGGCTGTGACATGGGTCCGTTATGAAAGAAATCATGAAGTGTACATAGCAAAAAAGAAGATTTACCTACTTAAGATTTATTCTAAATTATCACCTTATTTCCCACATGCGTAGACTCACAGCTCTGCAAAGAACAGGCGCGAAATCCTTTTATCAAACTCAAATACATAATTAAAACCTCATCAGCAAAACAAAAAAATTATTTATTTCATCTTTAGCAACAACTCTGTGCCCTAAATCTTTTAAAAACATAACTGCAAATAACCATTTACAATAGGAATAAAAAAACAAATATAATCTTGATCTTTATCTGCTTTTTAATTTTCGCCCCTAATCTAAACGGTTGTCGTTGATTAGTTCCACCTGCGCCTCATCATAACCGCGCAAAAAGACACAAACGTACCTTAATAAAAATATATAAATCTACGAAAAAGCAACAAAAAGTATACCTTCAGTTGCAAAAACTGAACAATTAGTTATAGGTAGTCCACGCCAAAAATGGATGTGAGAACAGCATTTGCTCAGTGTATTTAAACAACTCACTCGTGTTCCATTTAGAGATACTTTTAGTCCGAGTTTTTAAACTATTTAACTTCCACAACTTTTACCGAAACTAAAAGTAATTTCGAGCTTACCTTGTTCAAGTTAAAGTTCCAGCGCTTCACAGCTTAAATGCGCCACCTGGCGGTAACTGCGGGGCGTTTCTTGCAAACCTGCAGCTTCTTTTAAGTAGCCAGCTAGCTTGCTATGGCGTGATTTATGCATGATACGCTGACGTAGCGAGGCCCACGGTAGGTTACAAAGGTACGGCAACAACATTTACCACATAATAATGAACTTTTTTTTTTTTTTCAATCTAAACGGACGTTTAATCAGGAATTTGTTTGCTTCATAATCAAGATTTTAGAAATATGAAAGAGCATTTTCTTAGATATCCATAAGTATCCTTCCCATAGGCTTTATACGGTAATATTTTACTGAGGCATGCATCTGCAGGATGTCTTCTGTGCATCAGAGAAATTTCTGGAGTTTTAACAAACATGATGGGCGTTAAGCATTTAATTACAAAAAAGTTTGCTTAAAAGGAAAATGTAAAGAATATAAAGGAAAAAGCTAAAGCATTACACATACCTATATGGACAAATGAGATTGCATTTCTGAAAGCCAGCTATATTTAAACATGCAATATAAAGTTCTAAATATTTTGAAAATGTTGCTTATACCTGTCAAAACTGGAAAATTCATGTTGTTTCACTAAAAGAGAGTGTTTTCTAACAAATGTCAATACCAAACCTTCGATCCAAAATACAAATGCCATCAGGAGCATCTACTATTATTTTTTTATTTGTTAAACAGCAATGATGGTGATCAGTAGCATAATATCTACAAATAAATTTGTTTATATATATGGATGACATATTATCTTCTATGTATAAATATCTGCTTTCTGAGAATATGTGAAACCGAGGTAAAAATCCATGCTTGTGTGCATAAATTTGATCCAAGATGGCGCCGCAGATGGTCGCCGCGGCGTGTTGGTGCGCATTGTTTTGTTTTGTTTTTTGCTTTAAAACGGTCTTCTGTGATGGTACCCGGAGCTCTCTCACCAGAGGAGAACTCGTGAACATCAGGGCTACTACACCAGAGGAGTTATTTCCCACTTTTCTGCCTACTGCTCTGGAATTTTTGGACATTCTGGTCAAAGGTGCGCTCACCTTTGTTCACGCGGTGAAACGCCGGAAGAGAGGGAAACGGGCTGGGGTGCTGGTACGTCTTCGCCAGCGTGGACTACGAACACCGTTACCTGGAATATTTCTCTCTAACGTGCGCTCACTTCCCAACAAAATTGAGGAACTACAACTGTTGCTGGGGAAAAACAGGGACTTTTATTCATCGGCAGTTTTGTGCTTCACGGAGACGTGGCTGTGTGGATTAATACCGGACTCTGCGCTGCAGCTGGCAGGATTCCAGCTCTACAGAGCGGACAGAGACACGGAACTCTCCGGCAAAGAGAAAGGTGGAGGAATCTGTTTTTACCTCAACAGTGGTTGGTGCAACGACGTGACAGTGATTCAGCAGCACTGTTCTCCAGACCTGGAATCCTTCATCATAAACTGTAAGCCTTTCTATTTCCCCTGTGAGTTCGCTTCGTTCATCCTGGTCAGTGTTTACATCCCGCTGCAAGCTAACGTGCAGGTCGCACAGCGCATGCTCGCCGACCAGATACTGAGTGTGGAGCGGACCAACCCGGACTCCTTAGTAATCGTCGTTGGTGACTTTAACAAAGGTAATCTCACCCACAAACTCCCCAAATATAGACAGTTTATTAAATGTCCGACCAGAAAGGACAACATTCAGGATCACTGTTACACCACCATCAGAGACGCTTATCACGCCGTCCCACGTGCTGCACTGGGCCAATCCGACCACATCATGGTCCACCTGATTCCTGCATACAGGCAGAAACTAAAGCTCTGCAAACCTGTGGTGAGGACGACAAGGAAGTGGAGCAGTGAGGCTGTGGAGAATCTCCAGGCGTGTTTAGGCTGTACAGACTGGGATGTGTTCAGGACTACTACCAACAGTCTGGACGAGTACACAGAGGCTGTGACTTCCTACATCAGCTTCTGTGAGGACAGCTGTGTACCATCATGCACCAGGGTGAGTTACAACAACGACAAACCCTGGTTCACAGCTAAACTCAGAAGGTTAAGACTGGATAAGGAAGAGGCCTTCAGGAGTGGGGACAAAGACATATACAGAGAGGCGAAGTACAAGTTTGGCAAGGCAGTGAAAGAGGCCAAACGACTGTACTCTGAGAAGCTCCAAAACCAGTTCTCAGCCAACGACTCTGCGTCTGTCTGGAAAGGGCTCAAGCAAATCACCAACTACAAGCCGAAAGCCCCCCACTCCATCAACGACCGACGCCTCGCCAACGACCTGAACGAGTTCTACTGCCGCTTTGAAAGACAAAGGGACAGTCCTGCAACCATCCCCCACGACGCCCCCCAACAGCTGCAGCCACAATCCACCTCCCCAACCCCAAAAGGGGCCTTGGCACCTCCAGACCCCACCCTGAAGTTCCCCCCCACCAGCCCCCTACCCACGCCGAGGACGGCTCTTTCCATCCAGGAGAGGGACGTCAACAAACTCTTCAGGAGACAGAACCCCCGGAAAGCTACTGGACCGGATTCTATCTCACCAGCCAGCACTGAAGCACTGCGCTGATCAGCTGTCTCCAGTCTTCACAAACATTTTTAACACCTCACTGGAGACATGTCATGTGCCAGCCTGCTTCAAGTCCTCCACCATCGTCCCTGTTCCCAAGAAGCCAAGGACCACAGGGCTTAATGACTTCAGACCCGTCGCCCTGACCTCTGTGGTGATGAAGTCCTTTGAGCGCCTTGTGCTCTCACACCTAAAAGACATCACCGACCCCCTCCTGGACCCCCTGCAGTTTGCCTACAGAGCCAACAGGTCTGTAGACGATGCAGTCAACCTAGCCCTTCACTTCATCCTCCGGCACCTGGACTCCACAGGAACCTATGCCAGGATCCTGTTTGTGGATTTCAGCTCTGCCTTCAACACCATCGTCCCAGTTCTGCTCCAGGAGAAGCTCTCCCAGCTGAGTGTACCCGACTCCACCTGCAGGTGGATCACTGACTTCCTGTCTGACAGGAAGCAGCGCGTGAGGCTGGGGAAGCACGTCTCTGACTCCCTGACCATCAGCACCGGTTCCCCCCAAGGCTGTGTTCTCTCTCCTCTGCTCTTCTCCCTGTACACCAACAGCTGCACCTCCAGTCACCAGTCTGTCAAGCTTCTGAAGTTTGCGGACGACACCACCCTGATCGGACTCATCTCTAATGGTGATGAGTCTGCGTACAGATGGGAGGTGGACCATCTGTTGGACTGGTGCAGCCAGAACAACCTTGAGCTCAACGCTCTAAAGACAGTGGAGATGGTTGTGGACTTCAGGCAGAACCCAGCCCCACCTGCCCCCATCACCCTCTGTGACTCCACAATTGACATTGTGGAATCTTTCCGCTTCCTGGGAACCATCATCTCCCAGGATCTCAAGTGGGAGCCAAACATCAGCTCCCTCATCAAGGAAGCCCAGCAGAGGATGTTCTTCCTGCGGCAGCTGAAGAAATTCAACCTGCCAAAGACTATGATGGTGCACTTCTACACAGCCATCATTAAGTCCATCCTCACCTCCTCCATCACCATCTGGTACGCCGCTGCTACAGCCAAGGATAAGGGCAGGCTGCAGCATGTCATTCGGTCTGCTGAGAAGGTGATTGGCTGCAGTCTACTGTCGCTCCAGGAACTGTACACCTCCAGGACCCTGAAGCGGGCAGGGAAGATTCTGGCTGATCCCTCCCACCCTGGTCACAGACTCTTTGAAACTCTCCCCTCTGGCAGGAGGCTGCGGTCCATCCGGACCAAAACCTCACGCCACAAGAACAGTTTTGTTCCCATCTGCCACCAGCCTGGTTAACAAAGCCCGGAAACCACACTGACACTCTCCCTTCCCCCCTCCAAATTAAATGTTGTTATAGCTCATATTATGAAGGTTTCCTCAAAGAGTCGTTGTAGATGCTGATGGCTGTGGGCAAGAAGGATCTCCTGTAGCGCTCCGTCTTACAGCAGATCTGAAGAAGCCTCTGACTGAAGACACTCTGTTGTTGTTGTAGGACAGTCTGATGAAGAGGATGCTCAGGGTTCTCCATAATGTTCTTCATTTTATGAAGAATCCGTCTTTGCACAATGATCTCCAGAGGTTCCAGAAGAGTTCTCAGATCAGAGGCAGCCTTTCTCCCCAATGAGAATTACATTTTAACAATTCATAATTTTTTTTTTTTTTTTATTGATTGGAAGAGCATAATAGAAGTACAAAAATGTGTGGTTAGATTATATTGTATAATCCCTTGCCATAAAAAAGTTGACCCTAACAGTTGGTTAAAGACAGCTCCACCTAACCCCCACACAGCAGCTGCTGGAATTTCAGTGCGCGTTCACGTCTCAGGTCTGGGGATGGTGGTGCCGTCTCCGCGCCCCCGCCGCCGGAGTTAAAACTTTTTTGACTCTTAAAAGGAATCTACAAAAACAGTCAAAATGTACAAGTAAGTAGCCGGAAATCCAGTTTTATGTGGCTGTTTCAAGTCAAGAGTAACTTTTAGAAATAGCTTTATAGGTTTTCACAGAGCTTATTGTTCTTTGAAAACGTCAAAATGTGGGTGGTTCATTGTTTTATGGCTCACAGAAAAGTTTGGTGTGTAATTATTATTATTATTTAAAGAGTTGCTTATGCGTTTTTGTGATTTCCTTTGGATTTATACTTCCATTAGTTAAATGGTCAATAAAACTGCATCAGATTCCATTTGTTTTTTTAGGTTGAATGTTGCAAGCTTAGGATCAATGATTTTTCTTTCTTGTTTTCTAGTGTCTGGAGCAGCTCCACACAACAGCCCTGACTGATCAATAATAACTTAATAACTGTTTAACTGCACAGCTGCAGTTAAGAAAAATTGGATGGAAAATTAAGATTTGCTTCTGTTTTTGCAAACATGTTATTGTTTTTTATGTCTTCAGGGGTTTTTGTTTGTTTTTTTGCTGTGTACTGGTTTGTTTTGCTGTGCATATTATAACAATGACACTGCATAGCTCTAATCTCTTTGAGTATTTTTTTTTAGCAGAGGTCTGAGCAGATTTTACCAAACTGCTGGTCTGGGAAACATGAGAATGTACTCAGGCTGGACAAACCTCTTTATGATGCTGAAGTTTAACACAAATTAATCAGATTAAAGAATTACAACATTCCATGCAGTAATCTCACACAACCATCCAGGCAGAAATGCAAGTTTGAATTTTAGCCAGCCTGAGCTAAATTTGCACTTGAAACACGTTCTTATAATGTTACTGCTTTTAAGGTGCTTTGCTTATTTATTACACCTTATACAGAGATAAGAATGGAACAGCAGCTTTAGTGCAAATTGTTTTTACACTTTAGTGACAAAGACTGGTAAGATGGGGCTAGAGGACATACAGTGACTCTCATAAGTCTACACAAGATTGGTTGGTAATTTGTCATTTTAAATAATTAGATTGTGAACAATAATTTCAAAACTTGTTTACTTTTAAAGTGACATATATTCACAAATAAACTGAAAAATAAGTTGCATAGTTATGCACATACTTAATATTTCAGTATTAAGTCTTTCTTGGAGTTTGGGACCATACTACATCCTGACTTACCAACATTTACCCATTCTACCTTGCAAAACTTCTCCAAATCCACAAGATTGTGAGGACATGTCCTCACAAGACATTTAAAACCATCAGACATTTGTTGAAATGGATGTGTGTTTGAGCTCGCGGTGACGATCAAAGGTTATATCCCTTTTCCTCTTCTGCTTTCTAACTGATACCTTAAGGTTTTGCCTCAAAACTGAACTGGTATTGGAACTTTTAAAATTGAACCAACACTGACAAAAACCCAAGACCCATCTGGAGGAAAGAAATGAACCCCAGATCATAATGCTGCCATCACCATGTTTCACTTTATTTTTTTGGTGATGTTACGTTTTAGTGTCGATTGAATTATGGCCCAAAAGATGGGTTTCCTAAGACCATAACAAATTGTTCCATGAGATTTTAGATTATATAACCACGCCTGGATGTTTTTTTTGAAAGAAAATGTTTCTTTTTTTACAGCTCTACTCATTTTTTCACACATATAAAGAAAGTAGTAGATTTTTATCACATGCAGAACATAAATATTTGACAGAAATTTATCCTCCTTCAGTTTGGCTTTCTGCTTCTTTGTGGCCTCTGTGACCACTTTCCTTTTTGTCTTTTCATCCATTTTGAAGAAACCTCCAGTTTTGGTGCAGCCACTGTTGTCCAATATTCTCTCAATTTATTGACAATAGTGTGCCATTTAGACGTGTCCTAATAAGTATAAACACTGAAAGTAAAATTTAAAAGGTGCTTCAACAAAGTTTTAGCATGTGCAACTTAGAAAACAGGGTCATAGCATAAAAAAAAAAAAAAAAACTTTCTCATAACAGATTTGTTTTTTTATGTGGATGTTTAAAATAATTTATTGTGGTCTCTTTTTTCATATAAACAACTGGCATTCTAACACGTTTGAGATCTACTGATAGAGTTTGAAAAAGAAGATAAATAAACAACCATTTTAAAGTCAGATGTTACACAGGGGTCTTTGTTTTGGTTCAATATTGCAGGTTTAATTAAGGTGTATTATTGAAGCTTTTACTCCAAGTGGGAACGTTGTTTATCCAAACTGGATTTAAAGCTCTTGACTTTATGAGCCATTAATTGTTTTGATGTTAATTATTTTGTTTTTCCCACAATGAAGAATTATTCCAATGAAGGTATAAAAGCAACCCAAAAGGGCAGGTACTTCATGTGTGTCATATTTACACCCAGACTAAGTGTCACTGATTGTGTTCTCCTCTCCATGGGTTCAGAGTTTTGTTTCATCTTAGCAAAACTAACATTTCCGCCAGAAATATTCTCAAGTGGGGTATGGATGTCACTCCTCTCTGGGTGCCTCCAATCAGGCTGAAACTAACAATTGTCCTCTCTTCTAATCTCAGACAATCAGCCAAACCTTGATTGGACTCTTTTCTTCTTGACGAGTTGCTGCAGTCAGAGGCTGTGGGACTTAGGGTTCTCCATGGAGACAGTGGTGATCGTGGCCATAGGGGTGTTGGCCACCATCTTCCTGGCCTCCTTCGTTGCTCTGGTGGTGGTGTGCAGACATCGCTACTGCCACCCTCACGACCTGCTGCACCACTTCGACTGCAAGTCAGTAAATCAGTACAAAGTCTGTAAACAACACCATTAATATAGCTACATCAACATTTATCACAGCGTGGGGCTGCAAAACACAAGGGTTATTAGTGTTGCCTAACAAAAAGAAGCTTCTGCATTGGGTTTGTTGTCACTGAACTTGCATTGATGTATCTCCCATACCCTGAAGATAAGAATATTTCAATAATTTGCAAAACCCATTTCAAGTATTTAAACAATCCTAAACTTAGCAAAGAATCAGGTTTAAATTTATAGCAATAGAGAAAAAATGATTTTTAGGATATTTATTTCTAGCAGCTTGTCACAAATATATGATTTGTTTAAAAAAGAACAACAAGAAATTGGCATTTTAGTTCCAACAAGGTGAATCACAAAATGTCATTTTGGCCTACAATAAATAACCAGCTTAAGAAAGATGTCCTGTCGTGTCCTGTACCTTGTCTTTCCTGGATTTTTTTATTTGTTTTTTAAAGCCAGTACAATTAGATATTTATTTTGTCTTTTTCCTGTGCACTTTCTGATTTTCAAGCATATGCCATGTAATTTGTCATAGTCAGGTACAAGAAAAAAAAGCAAATAAGCGGTCAAAGTCCCCCCAAAAAGCTTTGAAAGTCTTGGGGTGCAACAGTGGCACATGGGTCCTCATATACAAGACAAGGAACCATCATGCTTTTAAAAAAAATTAAATTGAAATGATGATTCAGTCTGGTCAACTGGTATTTTTATGTTATGAAAACAAACAATACAACAATACAGATTGAGATTATTACTGCAGTATTACACCTGGAAAAAGAACAAATTAGTTCATCCATGCTAAATCAGATGAAGCTGTTTTTGAGTTTTGGTTTATTACTTTTCATGGTTTAGAAGCTTGTTTGAGGCTCATTAAAGTTTTGTTTGTATAGGATTTAAAAATATCCCATACAAATGTTTCAGCTTAGAACCTATTTTGTCCAAACATTTTTTCTTCATCTAAACCTCGTAAAAATCAGGGCTACAACTAGACTTAACACTGACTCATGTCTAAATGAATGCAATCAAGTTTTTTCCTCAGTTGGGTATTAAGAGCATAAAAATTGTTCAACTATTTCAGGATTTGAGGAAAGTCAGTTGGAAAACCATAGGTTTCTCAAGTAATTCAGTGTCTCCTCTAATGTGAAATTGATCGGTCCAGCTATTATTTATCATGCTTGATGTTTAAATCAGAGACCGGCAAGCTTTGGTTTGAAAGAATATTTGACTTTAAGAACACCACTGAAGGTAAGGGCTGAAGTAGAAAACTAGTGGACCTTTCTTTTTTGACATTTCATCTCTCATCCAAAAGGTTTCTTCAGTTCTGAACATGGTTAGAAGTAACAGGCTTATAGTCAGAACAATCACAGTAATACAGCCATTAAGGTTACTAATAGGGCAATTAGGACACGTGATTCACTGGCCACACCCTCTACTGTTTGGGTTGTTGTTACTTGATAATCCAGACATGTCTCCAACGATGCCGTGCGAGTTGTTCTGGTAACATGTCCCAGTGTGTGAACTGCTGTAAAGCAACCTGGGGAGATGAGTTAGGGCTGCAGTGCAGGCGTTAAAAGGATGAAACCTCCTCTGTTTTTTGTTGGTTTTTTGTGTTTACATTGAGAGCTTCCTTCACTCCTCTCTCAAATCACCTGTCTTCCCTTTCCAAAATGCACACATTGCTGTCTTCAAATAAGTGTTACAACCATTGTCAACCTTTCAAGGTATTATGTCACTGAAGTCTTCTATTTGCTCAGCTTTTATTCACTAGAACCAATGAAAGATTAGAATTTTATAACATGATCTAGGGGACATGAACTACTTTCAGCTTGGTTTTAATGAAACACACATTTGATCATTCTCACCTTAAATCCCAGCATCACTGGTGTATTCTTGTAAGTCTTCATTCAGTTGTTCTTTTCTGTTGTTGGACAGGCCCACAGTGGATCTGATTGGAGCCATGGAGACACAGAGTGAGCCCTCGGAGCTGGAGTTGGATGATGTGGTCATCACAAACCCTCACATCGAAGCCATCTTGGAGAATGAGGACTGGATCGAGGATGCATCGTATGTTTAACTGTTTTTGTCACGCTTTCTATTGTTTTTGGGTTTTTTTTTTTTGCTAAATGTAACTTTAAATTTTTCCTCAACAGCGGCTTGGTGTCACACTGTATCTCTATTCTAAAGGTAAAAGGACTTAAGAATTTGATAACCATAACGGAAAAATGACAAAACAGCAGCTTACATGACATTCAGCCTTTTTTTTGTTTGCCCATTGTCCATTTGATGTGTTATATTATTGATTTAACGGACTAATGCAGCTATTCCACACACAGATCTGCCACACTTTGACTGAAAAGTTGGTGGCCATGACAATGGGATCAGGGGCAAAGGTCAAAGCACCCGCCAGTTTGAGTGACATCATTACAGTGGCCAAACGGATTAGTCCAAGGTAACCCGTCTCATCAAAGCTTGACGTTATCACAGTTACAGCCCAGTCTGACTTTTGTTCTCGTCTTACAGAGTGGACGATGTGGTCAGGTCTATGTACCCACCTCTGGATCCAATCCTCCTGGATGCCAGGTAGTCACATCTGAGCTTGAAGTGAAGAGTTTGAGGAATCATTTAACCAACCAACCAACTTGTCATTTAAATTCTTTTTTTTTTGTTCCTCCTCAGAGCCACTGCTTTACTCCTTTCAGTCAGCCACCTGGTGCTGGTGACCCGCAACGCCTGTCACATGTCTGGCAGCATGGACTGGATTGACCAGTCGCTTCACGCGGCGGAAGACCACATGGTGGTTTTGCGTGAGGCGGCACTGGCTTCTGAACCAGAGCGAATCCGACCTGGAGCTGATGCTCAGAGAGAACAGGCCATTTGAGACATAAACCTAAAGCAGCACAAATCTGCAGTATTCTGTTTTGAAAATTCAGTTCAGACTTTCGTTGAAACATCTAGCCAACAATAAAAACCATCCACTTCAACAGTGACCTAGTGGTATGTAATAAATTAGACATTTCAGTTTTACATCTGTTGCTCCCGAGTGAACAAAATATGAGCAAAATGTCTAGAGAAACTTTGTCTCAAATGCTCCGTCCAGCGGTGAGCCTAAATCCAGTCCGACCAGCACTGCAGTCACAAGGAGGCTTAGTCAGCTAATCCATCCTGACGAAAATAACGTCCATCAGCCAGTTAACCTGAAGGTGCTCCAACTCACTGTATCACAGTAAAAGAAGCCTAGCTTGCTTAGTATGTGTGGGGTCAGTGTGACTTTAGGATTCAGTGAAAAAAACACATTGTTCAAATACTCTGATGCTAGCAGAAGAGACAAGATACTCGGCAAGTTTTTATTATTTTTTTCCCTCACATGTTTTAGAAGTGTAACTCTCACTATGGCTGACCAATTTAGCTCAAAATTTATATTATGTAAATAATGCAGATAAAAATGCTGGACATTGTCCTTCTGGAGATTCTAGTAAAGAGCAAAATTATTTTTGCCAATAATTACTGCGAGTTATCCAGGTCCTGAAGCAGCAAAGCAGGACCAGACCACACGACATCCACCATTTTAGATTGTCAGTATGATGTTTTTTTTCTGAAAGGCTGTTAGTTTCCCATCAGATGTAATAGGACACACACTTCCCAAGAAGTTCCACTTTTGAAAATTTCCCAAGAGTCTAGAGGGATCACGTGGAGACAAAAGCAATGAAAAGCCTTTCAGAAAGTTTTTATTTTATGGGAAAAAGATAGGCCTTTGTATTATTTTTCATCAGCAGTGGTTTTGGCCTTGTAACTCTTCCATGGATTCCTCCTCCTTATTGGTAAACAATTAACACTGACCTTAACTGAGGCAAGTAAGGCCTGCAGTGCCTTAGATGTTGTCCAGGTTTCTTTTGTGACCTCCTGGATGGCTGTCTGTCCACTCTACTGGGAAGGCTCACCACTATTCCATGTTTTCTCCATTTCTGGATAATGGCTCTCACTGTGGTAGCCTGGAGCCCCAAAAGCTTTAGACATTTTTTTGCAATGCTATCCAGACCTAATAAAAATTTTTACCCATCTCCCTCTGAATTTATTTAGATCTAGACATGCATGCATGCATTACGTCCACTTGTCAGACAGGTTTTTACATGCTGCCAAGTTGGTTTGAATAGCTTTTTGTCCCAAATGAACAAAATTATGATTTAAAAACTGCATTTTGTATTTTCTCATGTTATCTTTGTCCAATATTAAAATACATTTTGTGATCTGAAACACTTAATTGTGATGAAAGCAGAAATTCGTAAGGGTGCAGAAACGTTTTACAGCACTGTATTGGTATGTCATGAAGACAATATCTGTTGACAGAGGTGAAGCAGAATTAGCTTGTTGCTTTGGGCCGGAGGGATGTTATTGGAGCATGTCTACCTGCTCCCTCATGCATAGCTAATACTGAATCCCCAAGCAGCAGTAATAAGGCATTACCCACAGACGATGTGAACCCACTGCCCTCAACTACAGCCCCCATGGTTTTGTACACAAAGTCTTGGCAAAAAATAACAGTTGGATGACAAATGATAAATACAAATATATTTGGTGACAATCAGAAAATGTGGGCATAGAGCAGATGTTTTCTACTAGGTTTATAAAAGTAATGCAAGAACCACAGCTCTGAGCACAGATTGTTTCTTGTAAATGTACAAATGAAAGAACACAGGTAGACATTTTTTTGCCTTATTTTGTTTCCATGTTTATATGCATTGACATTTTTCCCTATTTTTATTCAATATTTTTTTTTTGCTTATTGCCATAATTTGTATTTTTCACTATCTTGTACAGAAACAAATTCTCCTACAGGAACCATATAGTTACTATAGGAAAATAATTTTCCAGTTAAAAGTTCACACAGTCTGACATAAATAAAGTGATTTTTCTTTCTCTGTTTATTAAGCTACAAGCAGTCTTTTGTGCAATAAAAATGGTGCTATTCCCGCTTCACCTTCCTTTCTTATTAAAGGTAGAAGTCCCAGGTGCAGAATTGTCAGTCAGCTTTCACTTGATCTTGTTGTCTAATAAAACAACCCTTTGCTTTTCTTCAGGTCAGTTTGCTTCCAGCTTGGGAGGGAGGCATATTCATCTCGCTTCATTTCCAAAATTGCTTGAAAAAGAAACAATGGAGAAATTGGTTGATAAATACAACAGTAAATGTTGATAATTAAGTTCTGGCTTTATCTCGGGTTTATGATTCTGCTACAAGCACATTGCTGATCATTTCCGATGAACACTGCACCCTGCTGGATGAGATATTTCACTACAGTGCTACTGATGCATGTACTTTCAGGTTACCTGGAAGTCCTGATCAGACAGATGATAGATCTCCAGGTGCTGTGGGTCCACACCGTCAGGTAAGGGACTCTGCAACAGCTCTTCCACAGAGTACTGGGTCTTCATAAGCTGGTCCAGGGCGTCCTGCACCAAGGTCAGCTTCACTTCCCCTGAGTCCCTCTAATACATATCGACATGGAGTAAGTGAAACTGCAATAAACACCCAGACTGTATTGCTAAAGGGAGTCTGTACCAGAGCAATTAATGAAAAATATGTGCATCATAAAGAAATAATAAGTCAAAAGTTTTTTATTCTGGGTCTTTCCAGGGTGCTATCATGGATTCCTCAAGTTTTACTAAATTAATTAAGAAATTTTGCAATTCTTTGAACACCTTTGGTGTCTTGTTAAATGTTGACCTCTACTGCTGTCTATGATCCTGAACAACCTGGCAAATGTTTTGCTAAAACTTTCTTCACCATCAGTCTCTATTCTAACTAGTTTCCCACTTCCTGCCACAGAGAAATGTCCCCATAGGGACAATACTAGCATCATGTTTGACAACAGGAACTGAGGGATAACTGTCCATCCATCCATTTTCTATAGCCTCTACTTCCGTACAGGGTCACAGGGGAAGCTGGTGCCTATCTCCAGCAGTCTACGGGCGAGAGGCGGGGTACACCCTGGACAGGTCGTCAGTCCACACACAGTCCACAAACAGAACAGTCATGTTTGTGGACTGTGGGAGGAAGCCAGAGTACCCAGAGAGAACTCGCAGAAGCACAGGGAAAGCATACAAACTCCATGCAGAAAGACCCCCATCCAGGAGTCGAACCCAGGACCTTCTTGTTGCAAGGCAACTGTGCCACCAACTGAACCACCGTGCAGCCCAGGGATAACTGTTTGGAGCCACATGTTCAAAACGAATGTTTATAAGATAAAATCATTAAAAGCTATACAGTGCCATGCAAAAGTATTAATACCTGTTGAATATTTACACATTTTGTCACCTCATAAGCCCAACCTCAATGTTTGTTATAGTGAATTAAACAACAGACCAACTCAAATTACCATATACACTACAGTTTCTGTTCATGGTGCCCTGCTTAAAAACCAGTATGAGTATTTACAACATTAGACTCTGCTTTCATTGATATGCATCATTTCCCTTAAGGTAAGTTGACAGACCATTGTTGAATAATTGGTAACATAAGTATGGCTAAATTTTAGGGTCAAAAAAATTTCCAAGTGAGACAACTTCAGTACAAAAGTAAAGAACAGATCACAATTTGCATATTGTATGTATGCCATGCTAATGTTGAAGCCAGACAGGGTTACTTTGAGGAAAACAAAGTCTAAACAGAACAAAAAAATTAAATGTTTTACAAAACCTATTCTTAAAGTGTGACATGTATGCTATTTATAGTCAGCCTTTTTACTTTGATACCCCTAAATAAAATCCAGTGCAACCTACTGCCCTCAAAAGTGACCAGATCAGTAGATAGTCCACCTGTGTGTGATTTATTCTCAGTATAAATACAGTTGTTCTATAAGGGAGATAGCAAATATGTGGGGAAATATGCTCTAAGCTGAGGCATAAACATTTGCAAATTTGTGGTGATTCTGCATATCACTATGAACACACAAACCCACTGTGAAACAAGGTGGTGGCAGCATCATGCTGTTGGGTTACTTTTCTTCACGAGATATAGGAAAGCTGGTCGCAGTTGTTGAGAAAACGAATGCAGCTGAATACAGGGCTGTCTTGGAAGAAAACCTATTAGAGGCTGCAAACAAACTTGGGGTTCTACAATGTTTCGAATCAGATGGGCTAAATACAACTGCCTGCCACACGTTTAAGATTTTTATTTGTAAAACATTTTGAAAAGCATGTACCCGTTTCCTTCCACTTTTACCCACTACTTTGTGTTGGTCTACTGCATTAAAATCCAAACAAATACATTAAAGTCTGTGGTTGTAACATGACAACATGGGACAAGACTAAAGAGTTTTAATACTTTAGTAAGCCATTGTAAATATCTTAAAAAGAAGATAATTCCTTCAAGTGAGACAGAGCCCAGGTTATTGATAGGGAGTATCTCTCATGTTATGACCACAAAAGCTGCACAATGTGTTTCTCTAAATGTGTGGCGCTGTTGAGACACACACGTCTCCCAGAGCTTTTCATGCAGAGCGACTCAAATAAATATGCTACACAACATCTAACCTACATTCTAGCAGGAAATACTAATTATGTAACAGCATGTGTATACCTGTGTGAGAGGTCCGAGGTTCCTCTCCCAGCGGGGGAAGACATTAGTGAAGGTGAGAGGCTCTGATCCCTCAAAGATGAGGTATGCCTGGGGGGGCCTTCTCGGGTTTATCTCTGGTTCAGAGTGGATCCAAAATAGCAAATTAAACACTAAACAAACTACACAAATGCCTTAATTTTTAGGGTAATTAGTCATGAAAGCACTCCCCTGACCTTTGCAGTACTGCAGAGCAGTCTGCATGGCACACTTTCTCTCATTTTGCCAGAAGCTCCAGGCTGAAGCGTAGCTCTCTGTTTGCTCAGGCTGACTTCTCTGCCACAGGTAGACCTCTAATCGGTTGTCAAGCAGGAATAGGGCTGATGACAGAAAGTGGAGGACATTGAACAATAAAATTCAGTTAGATTCAGTTATGTTTGACTTCATTGTTTCTGTAGGATGTGGTCTGTAGATAAATCTAAATATTATAAAAAAATATTTTGCTTCTAAATGCGCTTAGATTTTTCCATGTGTTTTCACCTGGTTGAGGAACAGTGTACAGGCTTTCCTGGACAAAGGGCATGGCCATCACGACCCCTGGCAGCCAGATCAGACTCTGGAGCTCCCCCGCTTTAAATATACCGGAAGAGGCACTCAGATGGAAAAGGCGAGGAGTGAAGGTATACTTTCCTGGATCTGGCACAAAAAGGACAAAAATGTTGTCTCTTACTGAAATCTTAATTGGCAATAACTAAAATATGCACCACATTGCAACCTTGCAGCATGTAGTCATAGGCCTTTCTGTTCATCTGGCCCAGTGCTGTCCAGAAGTCTACAGGCTCTGAACCTTCCTCCACAAAATGCACCTTCACCTGGTTGTTTTTGCAGAGACCCAGTTCTGGTGGATTCCTGGAAAAGACGAAACTCAAAAACAGAAAGCTGGAAGACTATGCAGCACTCAAACAGAAAACAAGATTCATGCTTTACATTTGAGTGAGACGCTCCACTGCCCTCTTACTAACTTCTTGGGTGCTGCTGTGGGCTTTACAGCCAGTCCAGAGATACAGCACCCCCTGCTGGCTGTTCAGCAGGACTATACAGCCTCTTGACCTCAGACTAGAACAGTAGCATCCCCCCTCTAGAAGCAAAGCCTCCTCTGGGAGCTCCCCTCGCACACAAAACAGACGCCAGTCTGTTGTGGGAAAACCAAATGATATTTCAGTTACAAAATTAGAAAAAGTTAAAAAGTAGAAGCCTAAACAAAAACAGATTTTACTGCACCTGCAGTGGAGGTGGGTTCCTCTCGGTTTCCCTTGTGAATGACCAGGCCTCCCTGGAATAGCTGCAGGAAGCAGGGAGGTTCCTTACCCTGAGGTACAACCACCTACAGAAACAACATAAATACTAGTAAACAACAAGAGGTCAATGGAGTCTTGCAGAAAACCTTGAAAAATGGCCACTGATTCTCTACATCTATGGCTGACAAAGAGCATCATTAATCCTGTGGTGAAGATTCCTGAGAGTGTAAATTTAGTTTATTTTATTAATTCAGAGAACTGCAAAAAAGATACATTGACAGATATGAACATATTTACAGCACCAAACTGATTTTTCTGTCCACTACTTGCATTTTATTAGAGACGTAACACTATAAAATGCCCCGACACTAAATGGCTAACAACATTTTGGTTGGACTGGACTTCTAAGGATATTTGTAGGGGTAGGTTCACCTAAAATATCCTAGAATCAGCCCTGAATTCTGCTTTTAAGTTACAGAATTCCAGACTTACCTGTTAGATTTCTTTGTTGATTTTTGAGTTTACACATAAAAATAAGAAAAAGTGTAAATATCTACTGCAGGTTTTCTGGCTTGCTCTGGCGAAAATAATTTAAATTATCAAAAGTGCTGCTTCAGTTTTCATATCTGCTGTACTCTTATGCACTATATGACTGGATTTGTATAGCTTTCCTTGCAAATACTTTTCCATCCATGCAAAAAATGATGTGGATTTGGAAGATGCATCGCACATTACCAGTTACTATGTCATGATGGTCAAAATGCATAGTGCAAGCCCTCAGTCCGATAGTCTACGGTTTTCATTTTCCATTTTTTAAAAGAAAAGAGTTGAAGAAGTTATTTTGAACTTCCAGTTATATTTTATATGTTTCTAAAATACATTTTGGTAAATTTATTCAAAGCCTTGAGTATTCCTTCTCATCCTTAAGTTACCCTCAGTTTAAACCTTATTTAAAAAGTGTGATCAACCACAATTGCCCAACTGATCATTCTTCTATACACAAGACTTTGTGCAGGTTTCAGTTTTGCAAGGGATTAAAGGGTTTAAAGACACGCTATGAATTTCTTGCTTTTGCAGGTTATCCATGATAAGTTTTTTAGGTTTGCACTAAATGTTATGAGAAAAGTCGCAAAGAAGACCTACTACTAAAATAGCACTTCTGAGTAAATAAGGTCTCTCAGCAACATTCAAGTTAAACTTTGCCAGTATTTAACATTTAACGTTTGCCAGTAGAGCAAATAGTGTTGCATTCTCAGAGACCAAAGCTTTTTGAGGCTGTGTGTATTTAATGCAATCTGCTTTGTGAATCTGGTGCAGAATAAAAATACTACAAACATTTTCCATACTATTTAAGAATCTGGAGGACCCTTGACATGAGAAGTTCAGATCTGAGGCCTCTGGACTGTGTTTTAGTGTTAACCCTATTTACAGGACTTAGAGCTTCTTTGGTTCATGTTTTAGACGTGTACAAGCACAGAAGTGATTCAAAGAGCCATACATGTGAGTCTTTGTGGTTGTTCATCCCAATGGACAGAAAAGTTGCCGTGTCCTGACCGCTGACGCTGGAATGCCGTCCTCGCCACAAGAAGAATGCTGTGTTCTCCTTTGATTTGGAAGCATTTCCAGATTCATCCTGGCTCTTTCTGTTATCTATAATGAATAAAAAGGAACATTGTAAGCAGGAAAAATCATGTTTTCTGTTATCATAACTGACCATCATAAATATTCATTCACCAACAGCACTGATGCTGTAGGTCCGGCGGATCGCATAGGAATCTCCTTCGTGAAGCTGACCCGTGCTCTCCACTGGAATTTCACTGTCATCAAACTCCTGGACATGCCAGGTGTCCACTGAAACAGTCCTCAGCTCCATCTGATGGCCTTCCTCCAGCGTGATGACACCACGCCCTCTATGAACATCAACCCCAGCCAGAAAAGTCCGGACTGACACATCTGCTTCCAACAACCCACCGGATGCCAGAGCTTTAACATCACAGGGACTCAGGACATCTGATGATGGGTACTCAGGCTGTGGTGGTTCAACACAGATTGACTGTAAAATTATTATGAGGCTTGTTATCATTCATTTGTAATATTCTTGACTGTTTTAAAATGAAATAGAAAGTCTTATCCAAAACAAAAAAAACCTATCTTGGATGTATTGATTTTGTTACAGTAGTGAGAGTGAGCACTGAGAGTATGTACGCTGCATTGTGGCTCTGAACCACTGAAACATGAGATTAACCTGCATCTCATCTCTCTCTGAAGCGACCTCCACCGTGTCTTCGCTTCCACACATCGGGCCCAGGAACTTTTCCCTGAAAAGAGCCGTCTCGTTGTCCTCGGAGACCACGGCCAGCAGAGCCCAGCTGGGACGGCCCTGTCCCCTCCTAAGCACAAAGCCACATCATCATAAGACCACCATGAAAGCCAAAGCAGTTGTTGAACAGCCTGAAACACAGACTTACAGAAGATCCATTCCCAAGATATTTAACACTATTTCCAACAAGGCTGGGGACACTGAAGTCAGTAGTTTGAAAACAAACCTGTAACACATATTCCTTTTATTTTAATATCACTAAAAGCTGACATCTAATGTTAAACCTACATCATCGCTCCTGTGCGTGAATTGTTCCTCACTAGGACAGCTCAGCTTTATTTCAGGCAGATATGAGACTTAGTTTAAGGGTGTGGACACTTAGACAACCAGACTGTTTCTCCCTATTTATATTTAATATTTTCTTTCTTTAACAGATTTATTTGTTTGTTTTCTGAATTGTACAGGATAGATGTCATAAAAAAGGCACAAAAAGATTGGAAATTATTTATTTTTGTCTAAACTTTTTAAAATCTCATGAACCTGGACTTTTATAAGGGGTGTATAGCCACTGTATGCAGTCAGATGAAAGCTATGCTCATGTATTTAACAAGTGTGTGTTTCCATCTTTTTATGACACTGACATGCAACAATGCAGCATGTGCAGAAGGCAAATACCTACAGAATAATTAATCTTAAGTATTGTTTGGAAATATTACGGCTTCCTTCTGCAGTAATGCTTCTTATTTTGGATGAATAAAGCAAAACCTCTGCTGCTAAGTAAGAAAGAGACCTGGTGGACAGAACTAGGGCGAGTAGGGACTGTTAAAGCTGCAGGTTGAGGTGCAAACATAGCTCTCTGCAGGGTTTTTCCCGCAGGCAGATAGGAGTTAAAGATTCTGTTTTCCCTCTCCAATATCAGTAAACACCATACAGTGTAAAAAAGATGTTGTATCCTGGAGTCTGTTGAGCTGCATGTCGAGGGTAAAACTACCACTGATTTATGACATGCAGTGTGTGGACGTACGGCTGAACGCTGAGGTTACACTGAGTGGGATCCAGTGGGTTGACTTGACAGTTGCTGTTGTCGAACTCTCCAACCCACACCTGGTGAGTCAGCTGTAGGGCAACGTTCTTCCTGCTGAGTGAAACATCCCGTCCATGCCACAGATACACTTCGCTGCCGAAATCAAACACCAGGACCTGGAAACATCAGAACAGTGTGTCACGACTCTGAGACACGGAGACAACCTATGAATCAAAGAGAATTATCTGTAAATGGACGGATCGAGGATCGGACCTCCGAGGAGCCCAGCTGGGAGGTACTGGGAATGGAGGCCCAGGCCAGTTCATGAGGCACCAATCTGTCCTCCACTAGGCTATACACACAGTTAGACTCCACCACTCCTTGTTCAAACAGCTCATCCTCTTCTGGGGCACCAGCTCCTGTGAAGAGAAACAAGCAAATGACAGTGTTATAGAAGCAAAACGTACTACATACATGTTTTGTCTTCTAACCTCTGTAATGTTTTCTTCCTCCTAGAAGTCTCCAGAAGTCTGCAGCCTGGGAGCTGTCAGAGTTCAGCCCTTCCTCCAGTTGGACAACCTGGGAGGTCTGACAGCCGAGGTCCCTTTGGCTCTGGATAAAGGCTGCCAGTTCAAGGGCCTGAAAAACAAAAGAGTCCGTAGTTGCACCAGAAATAGGCAAGGAAGTTAAATATGGTCAAAGAATGTTTAACACATAGATACGGGTTTATAGGTGTTATGCTGCAGTGCCTTGCAAAAGTATAAATGTCTCTTGAACCTTTGAAGCTGGGAACGCACTGCATGATTTTCACAGCTGTAACAAATATCGAAAACACTAGGTGTTCACACTAACAACACCCAAGGCCAATGGTTTGAAGAAACAAATATGCCTGTAGGTGGTGGAAATAGAAGTCTCCTAATTCGGATGGGTTTTATTTCTTTAACAGGCCCCAAAAATGAATCAGAAGCAATTTAAAACATACTATGTTTAAACCACAAGTGAATAGGATGTGGATAAGTTGACTATATAACGTAAGCTCATGTTGGGAGTTTGGAACGTGTATTTGAGGTTGTTTGTGGGTTTTGTCAATGCTGTCTTTATTATAAAAATGTTTTTATTTATATCTTAACAGACAACAATATAATGTTTGGGCAAATAAACATTCAGAATGTCTAATAAATAGGTTTATTCTATGTGGAAAATATTTAATTCAGAAATGTCTATTCGTTAGATTAAGTTCCATTACCTTTAAGTTCAATATGTGAATTGTTTGGTTTATATAAATAAGGTTTTCAACCTGCATCTTTTACTGTACTTATACTGCACATCACCGTAACACTCTATTCAGGGAATGTCATAATGTGGGAATAGTGTTCCAACAATGTAACATGGCAGTGGCAGCATGATGCTGTGGGGACGGGCTTCTTTAGCCAAGACAGGGAAGCTGTTCAGAGTTGAAGAGAAGGAAGGAAGGAGTTAAATGCAGGACATTAAGGTTTTTTCCACCATAAGAACCGGTTTGAGTTCCTTTGAACTTTACAGTTCATGCAGAAAAACCACGAGTTCTGCGGTGCCCGAGTTAACCCAGAATTCACTTCCTGGAACGTCTTTTTGTTAGTGGAAACAGGCATCACTGGTTTGAAATCACGTTCAGGAATCGAAACTGGCTTCGAACTGCGTTGGTGGAAAAGGAGGCATTAGAGGCTGCAAAAGACTTGAGACCAGGGCAGGGGTTTTACTTCCTGCAGACATGACTCAGCATTCAGCCAGAAATATAATGGTTTAGATCAGCAAATGTTCATGTGCCACAATGGTTTAGTCAAAGTCCAATGAACATAACAAAATGACAAACACATCAAAGGGTAAGAATACTTTTGTAAGGCATGTTTATAAAAATTTTAACTACAGTTCATGCAGACAATATACAGTTGTCATTGCAATCTTGCCCTTCGGGTACCTTGGATCTCTCCTCTTTGTTGGCAAACTCTCCGCTCCACAGGATGCAATGCTCCAGTGTGACAAGCAGGAAGCAGTCTCCGCTGTTCAGTGAACGCACACAGGGTTCAACCAGACGTACCTGGACCTGCCGCCTTCCTGTCAAGAGTCCAGCAGGGGGGTCAAAATACACTCCAACAGATCAACAAAAAAGAAGCTAACAAATCACTAAAATCTTTCATTACCTTTAATGTGAATAAGCATCAGGTTGCTAAACGGAGGGAAAGACTTGGTTATCTCCTTATCTGAAGATGTGACAGGACATGAATTTGGTGAGGAGGAGTTCTTACAATCTGTGGACAGATAAGATCACACATGATGAAGCAGCTGAGCTGAAGAAAGGACTAATAGGTAATAAGAAAATGTACTCACTTTTTTCTGCTTGCCCCTCTCCTCAGCAGCATTGTTGTCCCTGTCCCCCATGTAGTCCTGCCGGATGTCCTCTCTAGCTGCCAGAGCCCTCAGGGGGTTCCTGGAGCCCTGAGTCCGACGGGACGGACGCACTGCACTGCCTGTCTGTGCTCTGCGACGGCTGAGCTGAGTCTGCACACAAATACATGATGATCACACACGATCAAGAGTAAAATCTCTGAGTTCAAATAATCAAATTACCTAAATAAAGACAATATACAAACAGTGACCACTTAGACTAGTTTTCATTAAAAGTGCATCAAAATTTAACAGCAACTTTATATTATCTTTGCTGGAATAATAGTTTTCAATTATCTTTAGATGTCTGAACATATTTATAAGTCACCAACAGATGGCGCTGTCACAGCAAAAACAGATAAAAGTTGTTTGCAAAATGTATAATACTGATTTAATCAAAGGGAAATTGTTCAGTGCATAAGAATCAGTGATATAATTTCACCAGCTTTATTTCAACTTTTTGCTTAATTGCTTTTTAAAGTACCTTTTTGTTTCATGTTCGTATCTAATTCTACTCCACTTTCAGAGCGAAATACTGTGTTTAAGATTATTTACAAGGCAGCTTTAGCTTTCAGATTGGGATAGTTAAACAAAAAGCTCAAGATCATCAGTGGTATTATTTTATTTATTTTTGTCCATGGAGGTTTATTATCGGAATGTCTGCCATATCAAAGGCTGGAAAACTAACAGCAGTGATGGTATTTATCAGCATTTTCAAAATAGACAGAAAAATGTAATCTCTTAAGCAATATGAAAACCAAATCATTTCAGTTGAATCAAAAACAGTTCAAATTGAACTTTATCAACAACAGTAAATTCCTGTTTTTGGTGACAAAAAATCCAATGAATGAATGCAAATGTGGGAATCAACCCCATAACAAAAACAGAAGGCCTAATGAAGATGCTAGCTGTAGCTTGTAAGAGGTTGTCATTATTCACAGTGGAACAAGTCGAGCAGCGGGGGCTGAAAGGCCACTCAGACAGGAAGAATTACCGTACTCCAAAAGCAACATAAAAAACCAGATTACTGTTTGCAAATGCACAAAGAGCTAATGTCCTTGTGGTCTAAAGAAGCTAAAATTTACACTTCTGGCAATAATAGCAATTTTTTGATTTGGAGGAAAAAAGACGAAGGAAGCTTGCAAGCCTGGGAACACAATCCCAACTGTGAAGTACGATGGTGGCAGCATCATGTTGTGAGGTGTATTTTTAAATAATTCTGGCAATATAGCAATTAATCCCATTACATTTTCCCATTTTTATAATAATATATTTAGTATAAAGTGTCTTATTTCTCCCAGGGCAACTACTTTACTTAAACAGTTCTTTATAGTACTGTTAAGTTTGTTAAGGAAGTTTTTATCTCGACCTTAAACAACTGGTTGGCAAAAATCTAATAATTAAAAATAAAATTAAACAACTGAGCCCAAGTGTCCACAAAATTATTTACAATTGCTTTTTTTATTATTAAAGTTTTTTGTTTTTTTTAAATAAATTACTTTTATATGTGTCATGGTCTTAAACAGTGAAGCCTCAATAATTTTGGATAAGTTTGGAATAAATTAGAAGTTTGTCATATGGCTCCACAAAACAGGACATAACTGCCACAAAGATCAAGATTTACACTTGACCTAACCTGTAACATCCTGTTAAAGGTATTTGCAGTGCATACATTACTTTAGGAAACATAAAATGTTTTTCATTAATTATTTGTATTTCCATAGTCTTTGCTTTTGCAAATATGCCCCATGATCCCACCACCAAAAACTTCTTTATATTTTTCAAAAGATTATAAGGGTTACTTAGGGTAATTTTAGACCAAAACCAAGCATGGAAACTAGACCAGATCAAAAGAAATGGTACCTAAAGCTACCTGTTGCTGTCTTTATACCACCTTAACCTTAATGTGGAGTAATCACTATACTCACATGGGTGTGCTGCTTTGGCAGTGGATGGCAAGGTCCTGCTCCCTCTCTGTAGCAGCAACACCGCCACAAGATGTGGGGCCGCCACAGAGAGGAGGCAACTGACTCCCACCAAAACATTCGTCTGACATCTTGATACTATCAACAGGTGCCTCTTCTTGAGCCGGGTCTATGTGTGAGACACTGTCTGGAGCAGCAGTAGACAAAGACATACAAGTTAAGGAAAGCATTTAGTGAATCAAAACTGGCTCAGTGTTTGAACAGCTGATCCAGCTCTGACCTGTGAAAGCATCACTGGAGTCCATCTTCTTATTAGAAATTTCTCTTCTGTCTGTTTCAGCAGGAGATCCTAGACCCAAATGTTGCAAGCACAGAAATGTTAAATTAAAGAGACAAACCCAGATCAAATTTACAGGAACAAAAACTCACCCCTCTTGATACCGATTGAAGCTTCCTGCTCATCACTTTGCTGTTGTGTTGTCCTCTCTTCTGCTTCTTCCTTCTGAAGCTCACTCTCAGCTTCTTTAACCTGCTTAGCAACGCACACAGATTTATTAAGATGCAGATAATTACTATATATACAGGTCCTTCTCAAAATATTAGCATATTGTGATAAAGTTCATTATTTTCCATAATGTCATGATGAAAATTTAACATTCATATATTTTAGATTCATTGCACACTAACTGAAATATTTCAGGTCTTTTATTGTCTTAATACGGATGATTTTGGCATACAGCTCATGAAAACCCAAAATTCCTATCTCACAAAATTAGCATATCATTACAAGGGTCTCTAAACGAGCTATGAACCTAATCATCTGAATCAATGAGTTAACTCTAAACACCTGCAAAAGATTCCTGAGGCCTTTAAAACTCCCAGCCTGGTTCATCACTCAAAACCCCAATCATGGGTAAGACTGCCGACCTGACTGCTGTCCAGAAGGCCACTATTGACACCCTCAAGCAAGAGGGTAAGACACAGAAAGACATTTCTGAACGAATAGGCTGTTCCCAGAGTGCTGTATCAAGGCACCTCAGTGGGAAGTCTGCGGGAAGGAAAAAGTGTGGCAGAAAACGCTGCACAACGAGAAGAGGTGACCGGACCCTGAGGAAGATTGTGGAGAAGGGCTGATTCCAGACCTTGGGGGACCTGCGGAAGCAGTGGACTGAGTCTGGAGTAGAAACATCCAGAGCCACCGTGCACAGGCGTGTGCAGGAAATGGGCTACAGGTGCCGCATTCCCCAGGTCAAGCCACTTTTGAACCAGAAACCGCAGCAGAAGCGCCTGACCAGGGCTACAGAGAAGCAGCACTGGACTGTTGCTCAGTGGTCCAAAGTACTTTTTTTGGATGAAAGCAAATTCTGCATGTCATTCGGAAATCAAGGTGCCAGAGTCTGGAGGAAGACTGGGGAGAAGGAAATGCCAAAATGCCAGAAGTCCAGTGTCAAGTACCCACAGTCAGTGATGGTCTGGGGTGCTGTGTCAGCTGCTGGTGTTGGTCCACTGTGTTTTATCAAGGGCAGGGTCAATGCAGCTAGCTATCAGGAGATTTTGGAGCACTTCATGCTTCCATCTGCTGAAAAGCTTTATGGAGATGAAGATTTCATTTTTCAGCACGACCTGGCACCTGCTCACAGTGCCAAAACCACTGGTAAATGGTTTACTGGCCATGGTATCACTGTGCTCAATTGGCCTGCCAACTCTCCTGACCTGAACCCCATAGAGAATCTGTGGGATATTGTGAAGAGAACGTTGAGAGACTCAAGACCCAACACTCTGGATGAGCTAAAGGCCGCTATCGAAGCATCCTGGGCCTCCATAAGACCTCAGCAGTGCCACAGGCTGATTGCCTCCATGCCACGCCGCATTGAAGCAGTCATTTCTGCAAAAGGATTCCCGACCAAGTATTGAGTGCATAACTGTACATGATTATTTGAAGGTTGACGTTTTTTGTATTAAAAACACTTTTCTTTTATTGGTCGGATGAAATATGCTAATTTTGTGAGATAGAAATTTTGGGTTTTCATGAGCTGTATGCCAAAATCATCCGTATTAAGACAATAAAAGACCTGAAATATTTCAGTTAGTGTGCAATGAATCTAAAATATATGTATGTTAAATTTTCATCATGACATTATGGAAAATAATGAACTTTATCACAATATGCTAATATTTTGAGAAGGACCTGTATACAAGGGTTGAACAATGAAACTGAAACACCTGGTTTTAGACCACAATAATTTATTAGTATGGTGTAGGGCCTCCTTTTGCGGCCAATACAGCATCAATTCGTCTTGGGAATGACATATACAAGTCCTGCACAGTGGTCAGAGGGATTTTAAGCCATTCTTCTTGCAGGATAGTGGCCAGGTCACTACGTGATACTGGTGGAGGAAAACGTTTCCTGACTCGCTCCTCCAAAACACCCCAATGTGGCTCAATAATATTTAGATCTGGTGACTGTGCAGGCCATGGGAGATGTTCAACTTCACTTTCATGTTCATCAAACCAATCTTTCACCAGTCTTGCTGTGTGTATTGGTGCATTGTCATCCTGATACATGGCACCGCCTTCAAGATACAATGTTTGAACCATTGGATGCACATGGTCCTCAAGAATGGTTCGGTAGTCCTTGGCAGTGACGCGCCCATCTAGCACAAGTATTGGGCCAAGGGAAAGCCATGATATGGCAGCCCAAACCATCACTGATCCACCCCCATGCTTCACTCTGGGCATGCAACAGTCTGGGTGGTACGCTTCTTTGGGGCTTCACACCTGTTTTCCCACACCGTAACTCTCCCGGATGTGGGGAAAACAGTAAAGGTGGACTCATCAGAGAACAATACATGTTTCACATTGTCCACAGCCCAAGATTTGCGCTCCTTGCACCATTGAAACCGACGTTTGGCATTGGCATGAGTGACCAAAGGTTTGGCTATAGCAGCCCGGCCGTGTATATTGACCCTGTGGAGCTCCCGACGGACAGTTCTGGTGGAAACAGGAAAGTTGAGGTGAACATTTAATTCTGCCGTGATTTGGGCAGCCGTGGTTTTATGTTTATTGGATACAATCCGGGTTAGCACCCGAACATCCCTTTCAGACAGCTTCCTCTTGCGTCCACAGTTAATCCTGTTGGATGTGGTTCGTCCTTCTTGGTGGTATGCTGACATTACCCTGGATACCGTGGCTCTTGATACATCACAAAGACTTGCTGTCTTGGTCACAGATGCACCAGCAAGACATGCACCAACAATTTGTCCTCTTTTGAACTTTGGTATGTCACCCATAAAGTTGAGTGCATTTCAATATTTTGAGCAAAACTGTGCTCTTACCCTGCTAATTGAACCTTCACACTCTGCTCTTACTGGTGCAATGTGCAATCAATGAAGACTATATATATATATATATATCACCTTCTGTCTCCACTGGGGCTGGATCGGGCTCTTTGTAGGAGGGGAGACTACTTGGGCCTCAAAGCACATATTGGTCTGAGGATGAAGAGAAAAGAAAACAACATTCAGAGACATTCATGATCCAGATGAATGTAAGCTAATGACTCAAAGTCACCCAACAAATATTTAAGGTACAAGATGTATAGAATTCACATGGAGGAGAGCTGTCCATTGCAATGCTTCAACAGCAGCAAGTTTGTACAACACATTTTACGTTTATTATCTAAGGATTTAAAGCTACATTTGTAATACTGCTTTGGGATTACAAACTGACTTCAAGGCTGAAACTATGAGGGTAAAATAAGATCCCCAAGAAGAAGCACAACATTGGATAAAGAAAATGCTCTTTTGGTGACAGACAGACAATCTTACAAAGCTACTCGCATGCGTCCAAAAGTGTGAAAACCACTAATTTCCAAAAGTGTGAAAACCACTAATTTCCAATATTCATACAGAGGAACATCTCCTAAAATAGCAATACCTATCTTGAGTGGGTCTCTTAAAGGTGGGAAGACATTTTTTTTTTTTTTTCTTTTTTTTTCTCTCCCTTTCATTTCTTCTGTAAAAAAAATATTCATTCTATGCATCACTCTATATGACTAAATTAAGCAAAAAAATACACTGAAAAGAATACCTATCTGTGCAGTTAACCCACATTTAAATAAGGTATTATGTAGGCATTCAGTAGAAAATCTATACTTGTATGTATGTAATAAACAGCCAGGGCAAGTGGTGTCAAATTCTGGAAGAGCAGTGCTGTTCTGGACAGGCAGACCACAAGTATTTCTATTTCTTTGATCACCTGGGTGTGTTTCCTGTTGAATCAAAGACATCTGCAATGCACTAAAAAGATGCTCATTTTGTTGGACATGTTTGACTCTGCATGTATTTAGTGCACACCCTGCTCCTTGTATTCAGTGTGGAAAAGAAGCAGCTGGAGCGTGCAAAATGTGCAAACGATGAAGTAAACTGCAAAGCTTTGTGAATTTAGCAGAGTTGGGCTTTCAGAGTGAGTTAAACTTCACGCTTTAGCTGCAACAATCACATTTATCTGAATGTGTGCGCCTTCAAAAACGTTCCACTGCATACTGAACACTCCAAATCATGACAAGCAGCATTTAAGGTCCCATGCACCAGGTCACGCAGTTACTTGATTAAAACACATGATATATTGGGGTGTATTGATAGCATAGACAGAGGCAAAGACAGGTTCCTGGGAGAGAAGAGAGAGTGGCAAGCTAAACCTGCTTCATTCAAGCTATATTTCGTTATGAGGATGAAGCGTTTCGAATCATATTGTAAAGCTTTACCCAGCACTGAGGTGTCTCACAAACAGGGCTTTCTGATTGGTCCTACATAAGAAAAACAAAAGAGGAAAATGATGTAAAGAATTAACATAACCATAAAAGAGTAACAAAAACAAACACAGTAAATATCGTTGATACATGTAACGCGGGTGTGTTGCTGCAGAAGAGATCTTTAGGTCATTAAGAGGGTAAAATTTAACTGGCACATTATAAGTCTGTTTGCATTCCACATTCCCACCAGCTGGTATAAAACGCATAACTGGTCTGAATATGCCTCCCAGTAACATGAGTCTGATCTCAAAATATTAAACACATACCAAATGCTTGTGCTGAGAGATGCTATATCTGGTTTCAGTGGCACGGATAATGGCCCCATCTAACTGCAGGTTGAGTCTCAAAATTTAAAGCCATCTGGAAAAGTGAACCCACTAACCTCTAACACAGCAAGCAAAATATTCAAATGAAATTGATGCAAAAATTTATCACATAAGCAGTACACTAGGTTTAAATGCTTTACCCATGGTAAAGAACGATGCTCTGCAGAATCTAAGACTAGATTTATTTTCACATGTGTATTTCCTTGAGATTTGGTGTATAACCCACACCAAGTAGTGAATTATGGTAAACTGGAAGGAAAAGGATGTGTGGTTTTCCACTTTTTAACAAATATAAGTCTGAAAAGTATACCATGCATTTGTAACCAGCTTCTGATACCCATAAATAAAATCTAATCTGTAAAAATACAAGTATAAATACAGCTACCTACCAAGACATGCCATCCACCTAAACTGACAGGCTGGTCAAGGAGCGCATTAACCTGAGAAGCAGCCATGAGGCCCATGGGAACTGTGGAGGAGCTGCAGAAATCTTTAGCTCAGGTGGAAGACTTTTTTGAAAGAAATGGAAGAAGAAAGCCATGGTTGAAAGACAGCCATGAAAAGTCATCTCCTCAGAGAAACATGGTGGCGGCATCATGCTTTGGGGATGCTTTTCCTCAGCAGAGGCAGGGAAGCTGGTCCGAGGAGACTGGAATATGAAGGGTTGTACAAAGTCTCCAGTCACTGATACAAACACATGCTGCAATTTTCTGTTGGACCACTTGTTTGCTGACCATTTGCACGTTGCTGGACGCTACCAGGCCTTCCGGCATTTTCGGCCATTTTGTACCGCAGGATAGTCTGTCCTACAAATCCCAGCGGCCACTGCGGCTGATAAGACGGGGCGTCCCAGTTCCGATGCCCCACTGAACCATATAAACGGACTATGAGACTGCCCACACTTTGCTTCACGTTGGAGACCGGACCAACATCTCATTCTGGAGAAGAGGTCCCCACGTGGATTTCATTTATTCTCCTTGTTGGCTAACAGAAAAGAAAAATTCATGAAAGATGTTTATGGAATAAGAAGGCCAGAAATTTCACTTTGCCGATTGAAGACGTGAGTTTAACACGTAACAGAAGAAAAAAAGCCTCACAGTGGTTTCAAGGAGACGGATTGCCACCTTGTTTGTTCCAGTCAACTGCTGACGGTCAGATCATATTTTTCCCTTTTGCCAAGGAGGCCAAAGGACAGAAATTGAACATTTCTTGGAGTTTAACTGCAGATGCGCAGAAAGTCTTCACCCCTTTTCTCTCTCACTCGCTGCCCCAGAAGGAAGACTTCAACAAGTAAAATCCACCCTTTTATTTTCATTTCTTTATTAGGAATAGCTTGGGCAGGGTAGAGGAGGGTTTTAGTGCGATGTAGAATCGCCACTTAGTGTGAAATGATGTTCTGAATTGTATGTGCATGCCATTGTTCTTTTGAAACGTGATTACTGTTGTTTTCTGAGGCCGCCGAGTCCAGCAAGATTGTGCTTTCACCGTGTGAACAGCTGAGAGCAGGTGCGCTGTGAAACTGGACCGCTATAATAACCTTATGGTGAAAATCAACCATTTTCTTTGTCTTCAACTTCATGTTTTATGAGTTGCTGCCAAAAGTTTTATAACCCTTTGTGTTCTCGAACATCCCCAGCGGCGGGGGATGTTTTATGGCTCACCGTAACTAAGCTATACTTTCTGGCGGGCCGCTTCCCAAAACTCCGTTCAACACCATATTCCTTTGTCATATTATCACCTTTGCCATAACTGCTGGTTTGATTCCATACACACCCACTGCTGTTTTGTTTTATTTTGTTTAGTGAGATATATTTTTTTCCTTCTGAGTAGAACTTTGCATGTTTGATTAGGTGAAGATTATTGAATCGGAATAGCGAGGGAGATCAGGCTGTTGATTTAATAAATATTCACATAGATAAGAGAAGGCGTTTTGTGTTTATTGTGTGCAAGAGTGATTCGTCAGTCAAAATAAGGTTAAAAGTTCCCCATGTTTCGGTAGAAACAGTTGATTAAACAGTGACATCTCTGGTAATAGTTATCAATTATTACGGAGTATTTAACGGTTGTAATTATCAAAGGCGTTGAGCCACAATTACAACATCAGAAGACATCCCTGGTTTCGATTCATAAATGAGGATTTTTGGTTAAGAAATCTTTTTTTTTAAATATGATTTTTAATTATAATTATTGATAAATATTAATTAATCAATAATCATAATCCCAACATTTCAAACATTTATAATTGAACATTATTTGAAAACCATGTATCGGTTAATCACAGGAAATCCCAATAAAATACACCAAAGTTTGTGGCTGTAACATGAAAAAAATCAAGGGGTGTAATAACTTGTGCGTGATGCTGTATTTCTCCATAAAGAGATATTTTGGTAATTTTTGGAGATAAAACATGTTGTGTTGAATTTTTTACTTTTCTATTTGGCCTGGTGGGTCCAGAAAATGTTTTTAGATGTCATAAACTAAAACAGTTTTAAAACATATTTGGGCTGTTATTTCAAACAAAATTCTTAATTGATAAATGTTTGCAGTGATGCGGGGACATAAATTCATCTCTATTTCTCACCCCTGCTTCTTCCTGTAGTTTAGGCAAGCAAACTCCGACAGAGACCGAAACTGTTGGTTTGGGCTTGTCTTCTTCAACACTCTGCTCTTCAGCTTGTGTTCTAAACAAATCACAATATAATTCAAATAAAAAAGTTGTTTGCTATCTGTGTTTTTATATCAGAACCATTATTAGGTAATAATATTGCATGTGACATCTATAAAGAACAACAGCTCATATGACTCATTCAACTTGCCCAGTAACATCTGAGCTGTTTGAAGCTGAGGAAATGATCTCCTGTGGTGAGCTCTGAGAAGGCCACTCCTCCTGAGGAGCATCCTGCTCTGACAGGACTTGTGTTGGAGTCTCCCTCCTGTTTCGAGCTCTCTGCCTCCAGGGAGCTACTTTGACAGAACTACGCTCCACTTCTGATGTCTCTCTCTGTGATTCCAGCCTCTCAACTCCTTCTATCCTCCCAAACATCTCTGCATCTGTGCAGTCTTCACCATTCTGTTGCTGGTTTTGTGGCAGTTCCCGACCTTCGTTCTCGCTCCACTCTGAGCCTTCAGGCCGTCTCTTCTTCAGGATCCCCTTCAAGCACGGGTCAGAATTGTACTCCTGTGAGCCCTGGTGTTTTGATTCAGGTTCTGAAAGTTCAGATTTTGGTTGTATAAGGAGCACCTCGCTGGGTTTTAGATTAACAAACGAGGCCTGCTGTCTGTCGTACAGATTAGGGGACAAACTGAAGGCAGGAAGCTGAATGGGGCCTTTCTGAAGCTGCAGAGAAACATGAAATGAACATACAAAAGTCAAATAGACACAAAGCAGAGATCATGAATGTCATTTCTGAGTTTACCTTTGACTCCATTTTTATTTTTTTCCCTTACCAGATTGACTTCGTCTACTGTGATGGGCTGGATACGGTACCGAGCTCCTTTTTGCTTTCGCCTCTCTGGGGGTCCGCCGGTGGGGCTGGCCCCATTCTTTCCATGTACAGACAGTCTGTTAAAGAGGGCCAGCTTGTCTTTCATGCTCATCTTGCAGCTTTCACCTCCGTCCCCCACTGATTCAACCTGCCCAGACCGGATATCTGCTGATGGAGGAGTGCTGCAAATGTAACAAAATAAGCATCAAACATGCAGAACTGTCATAAGAATATTTATTATTTTTAAGACCTATAAAGTATTGAAAACACATTGGTGTGTACTCCATGTTCCTTCACCGCCTTTATCACACACAGTGTGGTTTATTTTTAGTGAATCCACCACACTCCATACAGCAGCTGGTGATACAACTGTAGAGCTAAAAAAGATCTGCAGTTTGATTTTGCCCAAGTAACTTATGAATGACTGCATGAACTAGATTTACATCTGTATTAAAAATGTACATTGTACAGTTAAGAGCAAAGCAAAGAAGCTATATAGCACCATGTTTGTAGAAAAGCCCAATACAGCATTTCAGCACAAAGACCCAACCAATACCAGTGTCAGTCACTGACATCCATCCACCTCTATTCCACCTCTGAGCTGCCAAGCGAGGTAGTCACAGCTCTGCATCAGCTGATTTATGAAAGAATTATGTAAGGTTTAGCCAATTAGGATTAATCTTGACGCCAGAGATTGTGAAGTAGTTATGGCAGGCAATCTGTGCGACTGCCACCCCAACAGATTTCAGGCTGGGATCATCGTGGAGCAGAACAGATCAATGGTACTGGTACTGCCAGAACAGTTCTTTCAAGTAGCAGTGGCATCAAACGCCACAGCACACCGCCCTGATGCATTTTACCTTTTAGAACGGGAGATGTCTGTCACACATTTTATGCATAATGAGTTGAACTCCACCCAGTGAATACTTTGGTTCCATGATGCTGGCTTGAGTTTTAAAAGCTCACGTCTGCAAGACGTGGCCAGTGTGATCTGGGATAAATGAATGTCAAAAGGCAGCTCAGAGAGGAGGCTGTCTTTGCGGCTTTATTGGGGAAGTGTTTTGTGAAAGAGGGTATTAAATCAACCATGATCTCCTCTGCATACTAACATACTGAAGAGTAAAACTAAGGTCTCTAGGCCAACCACTAAAACATTGCCCAACCTCGGTGATGCAAGGGGGCTGGAATTACACCCAACAGAATAGCAAGTTCATCACAGAAAGACTGTAAAAGGAAAAGAATCGAGGTGATGCAGTGGCCCATTGAAAGTCCAAACTTCAGCCTGATTGAAATGATGCGTGGGAACATTAAAAAAGCTGTGCAGGAACCAATGCCTGCAACAACAATGTGCTGAAGCGAGCTTGTGTAGCAGAGTGGGCCAAATTCCCTCCACAGCAAAAGACAGACTGAAAGAAAATGATTACTTTAGGATTTTGCTGCTAAAGTTGGTTCTAAAAGCTATTGACTCATGGCGGTTACTTAGTATTTCCACTGACTGTGTGTTGATTTTTGCAAACCAGCTGCACCAGTATTAAGGAGTTAATAAGTATGTAAGAGTAATAAAAACACATGAGATTAGTCTTTCTTAAAAGACTAATGTCACAAATGTGCCACCTATATCCCAGAAGAAAAAACACGGCAGACCTGCTACTGTAAATATGCTCCAAAGTAGTTGTCTTAGCTTGCTAGTCCAAAAGAAATCCACCAGTGCTCCTAAGACTGCACTCTTCTGGACTGGGGTCTCCGATGTTTCTCTGGGTATCTGTAACCGTTGGAGCCATTTCTCCAGGTTGCGGGTCACTGCCCCGGGTAGTCCACAGGCACTACCTGCTCTCTCTAGCTTCTCCCTGAGCCATTGGTATTTTTCCACTTTTAGTAAAAATTTTCTTGATGTTTCCATCGTTTAAGATGGCCACATTGATCGCAACAGCTGTCCTCTGCTGCTTATTTTATCAGTCTGTATGTAAAAGTTCTACAGGATCTTAGCTCGGTTATTTTCCAGCATTTTGGGATGTGATTTCTACTTTTGTCCTAGGGGTCACCAGTTTCTGAATATACATATTTATATATGAGTTTTACAGCATTTTACTCCACGTGAATCTAGTGGCAGCTTGCTGAGGACTTGGTGGCAGCAGAAACTGAGCTTTCAGTAGCCACAATAAGGCACATGCTCATATAAAACTGTTCAGGCCTTTGGATCAGCAGTATGTCTGGAGGAGGAAAGAAAACATATGCTGAAAAGAGCACCATGCCTTCATTAAAGCATGGCAGAGACCCAGTGATGCTCTCTGGCTTCCTTGCTCCTCTTGTACTGGAAACCTGCAGCCTGTGGAGGGAAAGATGGAGTCTATCAAGAATCAGGAAATCCTGGGAGAAAATGTCATGCTGTATTCCAATATGTCAATGATCCCAAAGTTCACCAAGGGTTGGTTTCAGAAGAAGTCATGGAGGATACTAAAGTGGTAATGCCAGTCGATGGACTTGAGCTCTGTTAAAAAGCTCTGGAGGGATTTTGAATAAGAAGGTTACAGCAGGCAAACCAAGCAATATTAATGACCTGGAGGCTTTGCCTGTAAGAAGTGAGTTAAGATTTCACAGAAAAGTTGTCAGTTTTGTTTGCATATTTTGCTAATAAACCTAACTGCAGTGGGGGTTGAATGATTTTAGGTGAAACTGCTTCACAAAGTAAAACCATTTTATTATTCAGCACTGGTTTCATAGCACATCCCTACCCACCTTATTGCCACCATTTCCTCACAGGTGATTGGCTGAGTGAGAAAGCGATGGTCGTTGCCACGGCGCGTCCTCCGTTCATGAAAGCTGCTGCCTGATCGAGGCTTCAAGAGAGCAGAGGAATCGGGGGCAGATGACTTCTCCAGTTCCTCAAAAGGCAGAGAAGGTATTAATATCACCTCGTCAAGGCAGAAAAAAGATCCCAAACCTTTCCCCAAAGGTGGAACCCAAATGTAAGGTTTTAGCAAGAAGGCTTGAACTTCTGAACACCCTAAAGATGACGAGTGGTCTTGGTCAATAGTCCAGAACTTATAAATCATCTACAGCAGATCTTCAAGAAATAGGAAAAACAATTTGAAACAGAAACTAAGAGTTGCATTTTTCTTCAGTTTTAAAAAAACTCCAGGAAGCCTGAACTGATTAAGAGTGTTTAAAAATTAGAAAAGAGCCTGGTTACGCGGTAGAAAATTTTAAATAAATGCGAGATGACTCAATACTTTGCAATGTCCCGTATTTATGTAAGAAGGCAGGCAAAGTGGCACTATAACTAGCGGATAAAGCATCTTGGCAGCTTACGTCCAACAGGTCACGGTGTAACCAGAGACTTGCATGTATCAGTTTCCCTGCTGCCAGTCTCTACAGAGCAGCAGGCTAATTATACCACAGCTGCTGGTTGTTATTGGCACTACAGGGTCTGGCACATTTTCACCTGAGTCACTGGGACTAAAACTGAAACGTTTCAGCTTCTGGGTAAAAAAGAAATATCAAGGCTGATCCATATTACCACCACATGATCAGGCTGTTCTGCATGATCAGAAAAGTGTCTCTAAGACTGTTCGAAGCACAGGTCAGGAAACTGTTCTTTTGACTTTCTGTCTATTTCTCAGCAGGCATAACAACTCCATTACATCAGTACTGCATTAGCACTTGTTAAGTTTAGGTTAGAGTAGCTTCCTTAAGGAAATAAACTGATTGAGAGTAGCAACGAGGTTCCTGTTTCAGAGCACAGACTTACTTTAAACAGAGACATCTTGGCTGCCACGCTCATTTTGGATCTATCATCTGTTTTCACATCCACTGGAAAGGAGAATTTGGAAATTATCAAGGTGTGAATGTGGAGGGAAAGCATTGCAACTCAACACACTTAAATTATTGCTACATACAGGTCCTTCTCAAAATATTAGCATATTGTGATAAAGTTAATTATTTTCCATAATGTCATGATGAAAATTTAACATTCATATATTTTAGATTCATTGCACACTAACTGAAATATTTCAGGTCTTTTATTGTCTTAATACGGATGATTTTGGCATACAGCTCATGAAAACCCAAAATTCCTATCTCACAAAATTAGCATATTTCATCCGACCAATAAAAGAAAAGTGTTTTTAATACAAAAAACGTCAACCTTCAAATAATCATGTACAGTTATGCACTCAATACTTGGTCGGGAATCCTTTTGCAGAAATGACTGCTTCAATGCGGCGTGGCATGGAGGCAATCAGCCTGTGGCACTGCTGAGGTCTTATGGAGGCCCAGGATGCTTCGATAGCGGCCTTTAGCTCATCTAGAGTGTTGGGTCTTGAGTCTCTCAACGTTCTCTTCACAATATCCCACAGATTCTCTATGGGGTTCAGGTCAGGAGAGTTGGCAGGCCAATTGAGCACAGTGATACCATGGTCAGTAAACCATTTACCAGTGGTTTTGGCACTGTGAGCAGGTGCCACGTCGTGCTGAAAAATGAAATCTTCATCTCCTTAAAGCTTTTCAGCAGATGGAAGCATGAAGTGCTCCAAAATCTCCTGATAGCTAGCTGCATTGACCATGCCCTTGATAAAACACAGTGGACCAACACCAGCAGCTGACACGGCACCCCAGACCATCACTGACTGTGGGTACTTGACACTGGACTTCTGGCATTTTGGCATTTCCTTCTCCCCAGTCTTCCTCCAGACTCTGGCACCTTGATTTCCGAATGACATGCAGAATTTGCTTTCATCCAAAAAAAGTACTTTGGACCACTGAGCAACAGTCCAGTGCTGCTTCTCTGTAGCCCAGGTCTGGGGAATGCGGCACCTGTAGCCCATTTCCTGCACACGCCTGTGCACGGTGGCTCTGGATGTTTCTACTCCAGACTCAGTCCACTGCTTCCGCAGGTCCCCCAAGGTCTGGAATCGGCCCTTCTCCACAATCTTCCTCAGGGTCCGGTCACCTCTTCTCGTTGTGCAGCGTTTTCTGCCACACTTTTTCCTTCCCACAGACTTCCCACTGAGGTGCCTTGATACAGCACTCTGTATTCGTTCAGAAATGTCTTTCTGTGTCTTACCCTCTTGCTTGAGGGTGTCAATAGTGGCCTTCTGGACAGCAGTCAGGTCGGCAGTCTTACCCATGATTGGGGTTTTGAGTGATGAACCAGGCTGGGAGTTTTAAAGGCCTCAGGAATCATTTGCAGGTGTTTAGAGTTAACTCATTGATTCAGATGATTAGGTTCATAGCTCGTTTAGAGACCCTTTTAATGATATGCTAATTTTGTGAGATAGGAATTTTGGGTTTTCATGAGCTGTATGCCAAAATCATCCGTATTAAGACAATAAAGGCCTGAAATATTTCAGTTAGTGTGCAATGAATCTAAAATATATGAATGTAAAATTTTCATCATGACATTATGGAAAATAATGAACTTTATCACAATATGCTAATATTTTGAGAAGGACCTGTATAAACAAAAATAGAACCGCTAGTGACTATTCTTTTTGAAAGAGATTGAGATAAATGGAGAACTGGTACATGGTTTAGGTATTACCACTTTATGCTCATTTTGCTTTATTTGATGGTATTTGTTCATTTTCTGCAGGAATAAAAATAAACTTTTTATTTTTGGTTAAAAAGACATCCAAATTTCTCTAATGGTTTACTTTAAACGGATAATTCAATAAAATAATCCAGTAAAATAATCCAAAATGCCAACAATTTTGAGCTACGGTATTCTGCAAAAATATCTACATGAACCTTTCAACATTTTGTCAGAACAAATATCAGTGTATTTTATTTAGATCAACACAAAGTAGCATATAACTGTAAAGTACAAGAAAAGGGTTTTCAAAATGTGTAACTAGTAAAAAAAACTGAAACATCTAACATGCATTTGTAATCAACCCTCTTTACTTTGATAACTAAATAAACTCCAGTACAACCAAATGTCTTCAGAGGTCACCTAATTAGTACCTAGATACCACTAATGTGTAAATTAATCTTGGTTGAAATGCAGCTGTTCTGGGAAGGCCTCAGAACCAATCATCCACCGAAAACCGGCAGGTCAGGCAAGGAACCCCTTAAGAGAAGCAGCCAAGAGGCCAGTGGTAACTCTGGAGGAGGTGCTGAGATCCACTGCCTAGGTGTGAGAAACTGTTGACAGAAAATGAACAAGAACAAGAAGAAGACCGTTGTTGAATGAAAGGCATAAAAAGTCCTTGTAATGTATAGTGAACAGCAAACATGGAAGGAGGTGCTTTGATCAGATGAGAAAGAACAGCTCAAAATATCAGTCTCTAGATGTCAGCGGTAGTAGAGGTATGCTTCATAAAATGTCCTTCTGTAATTGCAGCAGAAGGTGGTTAGTATTGACTCATAGGGGCTGAATACAAACACAAGTTACAGTTTTTAGATTTTTATTTGTGAAAAACTTTAAAAACTACATTTAATTTCCCTCCCACTTAACATTCGGCATTTATTTGTGTTGGTCAGTCACATAAAATCCAATAAAATAGACAAATTAACAGTTTTTTCTGTAGTGTACATTATCATTTTCAAAAATATATGTATATTTAAATATACATATATTTGTCAGTAGAATAGTTTTGTCTGAAAAGATTTTGTTCACACAACTTCACACCACCTTAGATGAAATACAGTAGGAAATAGTCCGATACATAAACTGTATGTGCAATAAAAGGTACCCGTTTATGGTGTGTTTTACTAGAGGACTAAACCACTGAAAGGCTCGTCTGTGTATAGACTTGTAATCTTTTTCTGCTGAGGTCAAATAAGAATAGAAGTGACTTTGTATCAAGCCCACATAGTTTCTCAGTCATAAACCTATCATCACTCACCAAATTTAATAAAGTGAGCATCCAAATATAACCTGGTTCATTTCCCAGGCAGTTACAAGAATTTATCAGCGCAACTCTGCAAGTTGGATGGACAAATACAAACTGTATTTCCTACAAAGCATGTAAAGAAAAAGCATATTCTTGCTGTAACTAAACTCTCTTTGATGTTTTGTTTCTGTGCTGAAAACATATTTTAAAAAAGTAAAGCTCTACCTTTCTTGTTGTTTTCCTCTGCATCCATGAGCCTGGAAGAAGAAACCGTAGCATGAAACATGAACATTGAGTGAGAGCTCTGTGTGTTCCTGCTCAGAACCAGCTTTATATTTATTGTAAATGTCCTTGTGCTTTCGTTTACGGACTCAGAGAATCAATATACTGTGAAATATTTGCATTCTTGATGAAACGCCACAGTTGTTCTCAGGATGAAGGACAGACTCATGCAAATCACCCATAGGTCTCTGTTTAAAGCCTCACCTAAAGGGTTATTTTTTAAACTGAAGAAAGGCTAAATATCAAATAAAAATCTGTTTAAGTTTAGACAAACAACAGAAAGTCCAAAAGAAACATGTGAGCATTGGATGATGACTAAATTGAGATTTCCGTTTGAAATATCTGAATAATATCAGTTAATTTATATGTAATTTTTATATATTTGTATTTAATGACTTCCTGTTCCCTAGTGTATAAAAATAATGCAACACAGAGGCCCTTTCTTTAAGCAACTCTTTAAAATTGGAAACATAACAGAACATGTAAGGTTGTTGATCTACAAGTCATGAAATGGCTACAAGCAAATAATTTCTCACCTGAAAGAGCATAAATTAAAAAGTCTTAAACAACTGGAACTTTGAACAAGGCTGGACTAGCACCTAAGTCTAGCTTGCTACCAAACACAGTGAGAAGGATGGTAAAGAGGTAAAAAAAAAATATCTCCCCGAAGCTAACAGAGCAGCGAAGAGCAGGCAAGTCTCCATGGCAACCATTCTGTTTAGATACCAACCAGTTGTTGTTGCCTTTTCTATCCTACCATCTCCAGCATACAGGTGTTGAGTTTGCTAACCGATAATGGCTCTTTACCTGGAACCATGCACTGGAACAAACACTCCAGGTGGTTTAACCACCTGGCTCCTTATGCTCATTGTTGAGTATGGTGGAGGATCCGTAATGCTGTGGGCCTGTTTTGTTCCAAATACCCTGGAAATATTGCCAGAATGCCTGCATTTTTCAAATACCAGGACATTTTTACTAGACAAAAAGGAATGCTTAGAGATCCCCATTTCCATATGCTTCAACCTTGTAAAATGTCAAAGGAGAATCCCTAGAACTGCCCTTTTAACAAGGTATTAATAGTAGGATTCACATTAATAGTGACACAAAATATTAAATATTAAATATCAAGTATGTATATATAGGCTAACATAAAAGCTACATTTATTTCAAAGTTTTTTTAAACAATCTTTAACAGAGTTGCTAAGAAATATGGAGGGCGACAGCAAAAGTTCCTACCCGGTGCTCTCCTCCATCTCATTGGCTGTGATTGGCTGTCCTGAAGCGCTCGCTGGTTTTGTGGCCCCCTCCTGATCCACCTGGAAGGTAACGCCTGGTCCGCCGCCGGCCTCCCTCAGAACCAACAGCCAGCTCCAAAGAGGACGTGGTTTGGCCAGCCTCAGGATCACTGGTTTCCACAAACACAGAGAAATAACGGAGAAGAAAATGCGAAGATGAAGGCATATACTCGGATAAGAGTGACTCAGTTTGGATCACGCACATGCAGGTGACCCTACAGTTTCTCCTGGCCTTCTCCGCTCTCTATCTGCTGCAGGAGGACACTCCTCAACTGGCCCACTGACACCCGAGGGTGGAGCTGTGGGGCATCGGGTCTTGGATGGACATGGTGCCCGTCCTCACTCTGGACGTTTGCAGAAGTTTGGCAACTCTGGCTAAAGGGGGGAGGGAGCAGGTTTAAATGCAGGAAAAGTGAAGGTAATTCAGAATGGCAAAGTTTTCCATCAAGTGTTGAAGTATTGCAGAGAGAGATGCACCTTCAAGAATAAACAAAGAGTCTCCTCTCAACAACACCAGGTCTCAGATCACATGCGATTTGGAGCTCTCAGTTTTTAATTAGCGGCAAAGGCCACAGAGCTACTGAGGAAGTCAGGTAGTCAACAGCAAAGGTTTACTGAATGGGTGCTGGGATTTACATTTACAACCCATTACCTGATGAAGTAGCCTATACTGTGTACATGAAGGTCTAATTACAGCAGAGTGGACAGCATTGGCCGTCCATTTGCCATCTACTCAAGCCCTTAGGATGTTTTGTCCTGGATGACTGAGAAGCTACACCAGCATAGGTCAACACACCTGCTCCCTAAACATGTGCCTGAACTATGAGGGACAGACAGACAGATTTATTGTGACAGACCAACACAAAGTAGGACATAACTGTGAGGTGGAAAATAAGTTGTATTCAGTGTGATGCCCCTAAATATATCCAGTGCAACCAACTGCTTTCAGAAATCCGCTAATAAAAACGTCACCTGTGTATCTTTTATTGTCAGTATAAATTGAGCTCTTTTCTGAAGGCCTCAGAGGTTTGTTAGAGATCATTAGTGAACAAGCAGCATCAAAAAGACTCATGAACACAGCAGACCAATTAGGTCTAAAGTTCTGGAGAGGTTTATTGCAGAGTTAAAATATAAAACAATATCTCAAGCATTGGACGTCTAACAGAGCTCTGTTTTATCCATCATCTGGAAATATATGGTACCACTGAAAACATATCAAGACCTGAACTGACAGTACGACCAAAAGGACCATTAAATCAGAGAAGCCATAAAAAAGCCATGGTTACTCTGGAGGAGCGGCAGAGATTCACAGCTCAGGTGAAAGGATTTTTAACTAGCAGTCGTGTACTCCACAAATCTGTATTTTACAGTTAAAGTTAGCCACAAGCCATGTAGGAGGCACAGCAAACATGTGGAAGATGGTCATATGGCAAGAGGAGACCAAAATGTACATTTAATCTTAAACATCAAACACCAAGTGTAGTGGAAAACACAAACCCTCTATAACACCCGGACCACACCATACCACAATATGAAACATGGTGTTGGCAGCATGTGTACCAGCCGATCCACCTGCTGTCTGTATGCAGATTCATCACCATCCTGGATCAGTCCAATGACAGTGGTGTCATCTGCAAACTTAAGGAGTTTCACGGACGAGTCCGGTGAGGTGCAGTCATTTGTGTACAGAGAGAAGAGGAGTGGGGATAGAACACACCCCTGGGGGGCAACAGTCCTTATTGATCTGGAACGGGAGAAGATGCTCCCCAGTCTCACCTGCTGCTGTCAGTTCGTCAGGAAGCTGTTGATCCACTGACAGGTGGAGGCTGAGACGTTGAGCTGGGTGAGCTTCTGGTGGAAGATGTCTGGTATGATGGTGTTGAAGACCGAGCTGAAGTCTACAAACAGGATCCTGGCGTATGTCCCTGGACGGTCGAGGTGTTGCAGGATGAAGTGTAGGCCTAAGTTGACACCATCATCTGCCGACCTGTTTGCTCGGTAAGCAAATTGCAGGAGGTCCAGCAGGGGGCCTGTGATGTCTTTCAGGTACTTCAACACCAGCCGCTCAAAGGACTTCATGACCACAGACATCAGGCTACAGGCCTGTAGTCATTTAATCCTAGGATGGTGGGTTTCTTGGGAACCGGGATGATGGTGGATCGTTTGAGGCAGGAGGGGACCTCACATTTCTTCAGTGATTTGTTGAAGATCCAGGTGAAGATCGGAGTGAGTTGATTTGCACAGGCTTTCAGGCATGATGGGGAGACGTTATCAGGTCTTCCAGCTTTCTTTGTTTTCATGCGCTGAAAGAGCCTATTTACCTCTTCCTCGGAGATCTTTATTGCAGGCAGAGGATCTGATGGTGGGGGGTTGGTTACTTTATGGGAGGAATTTGTTCCTGACTGGGATGTAGAGGAGATGGTTTGAGGTGTGAACAGCTTCCTGTCATGTCTACAGTAGAAGCCATTCAGACGGTTGGCCAGGTGAGGATTCTGTTCAGGATGGGTGGGGCTCCTGTACTGCGCCCAACCTCCATTGTTGTGAGCTTCTTCCTTATCCCTGCGCAGGTTCCTGAGATGTGGAGTAAACCATGGCTTGTTGTTCACAGAAACTGATGTATGATGTCACCACATCAGTTAGTTGGTTTAAGTCAGTGGCTGAAGTTTCAAAAACAGTCCAGTCTGTGCAATCAAAGCAGGCCTGTAGTGTCTGCTTTGATTCCTCAGTCCACTTCTTAACAGTGTGAACCTTGGGTTTGGAAGCTTTTAGTTTCTGACAGTACGGAGCTAAATATAAGGCACTACCAGAAGAAAAGCTGTTAGAACAAACCTTCCCCATTGTGAAACATGGTGGTGGAAGCATGATGCTATGGGGATGTTTTTATCTTTCCCTACGGGGACAGGGAAGCTGGTCAAAGCTAATTGGAAGATAGATGGAGATAACTACTGGACACTGAAACCCTTCTAGAAAACCTCCTACAAGCTGGCAGGTTCCCCTTCCAGCAGGGCAATGACCCAAAACATATAGTCAGAGCTGCAAGGAAACGGTTTAGATCTAAGGACAATCATGTTACAATGACCTAGTCAAAGTCCAGACCCTAACCCTAACCCTAAACCCAGACAATCTATGACAAGTGACAAAATGGTAAAACATTTAAGGGGTTTGGGTAGCTTTATGTTCTCATTAAAGAACATTTACTAAAACCAGCTGATATTACAGAACTCACACAAAACTACATTTTGAAGGCCTACCAAAATACTTTAACGTGTATAAAACCACAAATGCTTTGCCTCAAATCCTCCCTATTTTCCTCTGACTGTTGTTCTGTGAGATAAATTTGTTTTATTTCATGTGGGCAGCTATCTAATGAGCAGCTAGATATGCCTAATTCATATATGTTACTACCTCCATGAAATATGTTTTTAAGACAAAAATATACCTAAGACAATTTCATTAAAGCAGAGCAACAAATCATAATCTCCTTGACAATCCTTTGGACTGAAACCTTAAAATGAGACAAAATCTGTATCATACACAAGTGTTTTTTTTTTTCTTTTTAGTGTGGCTCATATACAGTAAAAACCTATATATGAATACAACCCATTGGTTTTAGAAAGAGTGAACTCATCATTCTTCTCTCAGGCAGGACTCACCTTCTCATGTAGTTTGGCTCTGCAGGAGCATCGGCCTCGACTCCATTTCTAACTTCTCGTGTTCTGCCATTAACTCTTTCACTGGAGCCACCTGGGTGTAACACCCCACCATGGGCTGGGGTGGCTGAGTTGTTCAGCTCCTTTCCATCCCGTCTCACCCACTTGGAGGGAAGCTCCTCTAAATCTCCATAGCGTTCAGCCAGCTCTCGCCTCCTGTCGGCCTTGTAGCGGGCGATCCGCTCTGCTCTGGGCTCCAGAACTGGCTTCTCTGTTGCATCCATGCCCCTCTCAAGGATTTTGGTATTTATCTGTTCATCAAGTAACTGCAGAGCATGGGGGAAGGAAAAGCAGATGGGTTGTTTGTCTCTCAATTTTCAGATCGAGCAAAGCACAGCATGAATTTTGCAGCAATCAGATTCCATCGGACCTGAAGACTTTTTAGCTTTGCTCATTGGTTTCACTTATGAGGTGTTTAAGACCATCTGTCCCTTTGTAAGTGAGATATTCTTCCTAAAAGATGAAAAGAGCCATTTTGAGTAACTATTTCCGGTAGATAACGTGGGATTGGCTAAACTCCACCTCCTCTAAAACTCAGACGCAGACACTGAAACTGTCCTAACAACTCATTTTTCTCCATAATCAATTTCCCATTTTTATAGAGACTATGGACAGATAGTTTTGCAAAAATATTATCTCTTGAACAATTTGACTGGCCCTCTGAGTCTGCATGTGGTTTACGATATTATTTAAAAACATTGCATTTATAATGAAAATAAATTACACACAGGTGAACTCTATTCACTAGTAAGGTGACTTCTTATAATCAATGGTACAGACTGAATTGCATTTTGGGGTATCAGAGTAAAGTTGGATGAATATATTTGCAAGTTTTCAAAGCTTTATTTTCCCAAACCCCTCAAAACTTCACATTAATGCACTGCTTGTGTTGGTCTATCACATACAATCCCAATAAGACCTATTAAAGCTTGTGGTTGTAAAGTGTGTTCTGGGGGTATGAATGCTTTCTGCATGGCACTATAGATTTTCCTGTCAAAATTTACAATTTTAAAACCAAGATAGAAAAATCAGACCACATTTCTAATACCAGAATAATGTGCTTTTATTCATGTTGTTTTCCAAAAAAGCAACAACAAATGTTGAAATGTCTTAGGCAACCTGTGACTACTTCTAAAACTATGAAAACTATTGTTTTTCTACTCTATTCTCATAGGACTGACCTCTTTGAGGGACACATACACAGTTGTGACATAACCTGGTAAAACCTGCAAATATGAGTGAGCCGCGACTCACTTTGCAAAGTGTTAACTGTATGTTTAACTATGGATAAAAACAACACATCATTGTGTGTTGAGGTACAGCTGAAGTCTAATGCCAGGTGTGAAATAGTTTTGTTACATCTTTGTTGTAACTCCAGCAGATCTTCATGCAGTCATCTGCATATTAAAAGGTCAGCAGTCCAAACACAAAATTCTGAAGCATCCTTAAGCAACACACTGGCCCTGTGGATCAATAAATGTAGAGTGCTTGGAAGTTGTCTTAGAGGTAATACACTTAGATTGGAAAAGCTCAAAGCACATGCAACACTTCCCACAAACCTTCCTTGGGTTTTCTGTCATTACTTACCGTCTTGCTTTGAATATTCTAATCATTTGTTGAGGCTATATTAAATACTAAATACTTTAAATTTCATACATTAAAACAAATTAAAAACCAAACAAAGTTTTATTACAAGATTCCCTCCATTCTGACATTTGTGGGGTCAATTTATGGCTATTCGAAGCACAGCACAACAAACCTATAGGACTAGTTAGAGCACAGAAAATGTAAAACTGTATGAAATCGCTCTTGCACAGACCTACCCCAGAAAAAGAAAGAAAAATTAAAGGTTTGTCATCATTTGTGTGTAAAATGACTATGTGGCAACACTTGGCAGTTTTTAAAATGCGTATCGTTGATCTAGTTCCACTTCTTTTCCTCTCGTCCGTGTAAGATGATCGACACCAGCCTGCCAAGTCAAGAATCTCCTCTTGCACTGAAATTGAACACCACAGCTCGGCTCCACTCAAAGAACAAGCTCGATGGCACACAATCTGCTGACCTTTTCTGAAAAACTACTTTAAGGAACCTGCATCACCAATTATACTGCTTTCCAACGTATTTAAGCACACATACACCATTCTGTTTGAAATGACACGTTCCCAAGCAACATGGACACAAAAACAAACTAGAAAAGTCCCTTCAGTCTACAAGGAAGACCTGAACCTGTTAAATATTTTTAAATTGACATAACATACTTAAAAACTATAATTTTTAATCAATGATGAAATGTGAACAAGTGCAAAGTACTTTAAAATTCCCAAACGTATGGAGAACTATTGATCGAAACCAGTTGAGATTACATGGACTTCTTCCTCCATTTAAGAATAATAGAAACAAATGAGATGTGGCTCAAGATTTTTTGCACAGCACTGTATGCAGAAAAATAAATGTGTGTATGCATGTCTGTGTGCTTTACTAAACTGTGGATGTCAGCATTCCTACAGCAGGAAGCACAATGAAAGAAGAACAAAGAGGTGGCAGCCACAGACGCTGTGCACCAGATGAATCTGCCGTGAGGCTAAATGGATGTTCTGGCAGCAGAAGTCCCACTCTAAAAGATATTCATTTTAGCGGTTTAGCTGCTATTCTCAGGCTGGTGGATTGAAATATGGACAGATCTACTTCAAATGAGACTTGGTCAAGACGGCACACAGTTACAACCTGAAGATTTGCCCTTAACTACAATATTACATAAAACTGTTTAAACAAAATCAAATAAGCAAGAGTTAGCATAATATGGAAAGAGCTTCCAGCTAAAAACCAGAAGATGCATACTGCAGTCTAAGATAGCATTAAACTATCTCAGAAAGAAAAAACATTAAGCTCTAATTTACTTTGAGAATGAATCTGAGTGGAAATAAGAAATAATGCTGTTCTACCAAATTTAGAAAAACATCCGAAAACTCTTAAAGGAAACCAACTCTAGTGGGTGTCTGAAGGTGTTAAAAATTAGCTTAAATAAGATAGCTTACCAAGTTTAGCTTTGTACAAAAGAATATGTGAGTGTTGTTATCTCCTTAAGCTTAACAAAGGCCAAGAAAGCCTTTGTTAAGCCTAAAGTACACAGTGATGCATTGTATTCAGCATAATTGTAATAAAACATAAAGAACAGTGTTTCAAAGAATGTAAACAAATGTAGAAGAAACAGCATCCAAATGAATATGATCAACGTTAATCAATAACATTTAAAAATGTACCTTATTTTTAAGAGTATAAACTAATTCCAAGAAAAACATTGTTTTTTTTTACCAAATGCTCAATTATGTACTCTACTTGCACAATGATCACCTGCACTGTTGTATTGCTCTTGCATCTTATACTGCTCTATATTTACTCTCACTCACTTAAAACTGTGCACATATATTTATATTATATTGTAGATATGTTTATACTGTTTAATTTGTACTGTATTGCACCGACTACGCCAAAACAAATTCCTTGTATGTCCAAAAACGTACTTGGCAATAAAGCTTTTCTGATTCTGATTCTGATTCTAAAGGGCAGCCTATCATCTATCTGCGTAAAGGTGCACTTTAGCAATACTTGCATGTTATTTATGAAAATGTTCAGAAACCTGGTAGTACAGTTAAAGCCAGATGTTTTTATACAGTATATAAAAAACTGTCAGACATTAAATCAGACCAAACATTTCCTGTTTTAGGTCAGTTAAATTATTTCTATTTGCTTAGTACCAGAATAATGAGAAATAATGAATTTGTTTTAATACTTTCTTCAAAGTCTGCAGTCTACCTACAAAAAGATTGTTTTGCCTTTAAAAATTGAAAAGCTCAAAATTTTATTTTATGGCTTTGTAAGCTTCTGATAGGTCAATTCAAAACACTTAATCTAATTTATGTGTAGGCACAACTGCAGATACATTTTAAGGCAGCATCTTAAAATGCTTCCTTTTGTGACAGCATGGGAATATCAATGGAACTCAGCCAAAGTAACCGAATATGCTCCAAGGTGCCACGTTCTTCTGTTCAAACAAGTATATCCAAGTATAAACACCATGGGAATGTCCAGCCATCACCCGGTTCAGGAAGAAGACAGGTTCTATGTTCCACAAATGAATTTATTTTGGTGTGAAACGTGTATCAACACCAGAACAAAGATGTAAAGAATCAGGTAAGAAAGTGTCATTACCCAAATTAAGCCCTGTATGGATATGGGCTGAAAAGCCACTCAGAAGGAAGAAGCCATTACTCCAAAAGCAAGATAAAAAAACTGGATTATCATCTATGTTTGGATATAAATCGTGTGATCTGCTTAACCTAAATTGAAGTGTTTGGTCATTGTGATAAACCTTACATGTGGAAGAAATGAGGGGAAGCTTGCAAGACCATGTCAACTATGTAGTACGGTGTCAGCAGCATCATGTTGTGATATAGTGAGGGCTTTTTGCTGCAGAAGGGACATGTGCAATTCACAAAATAGCTGGAAACATAAGAAAATAACATTATGTGGAAATATTGAAGCAACATCTCAAGACATCCTTTCAAATGGACAATTACTCTAAGCATAAACAAATTAGTTAAAAAGTTTCTTAAGGAGAACGAAGTCAATGTGTTGGAGTGGCCATCACAAAGTTCTGATCTCTATTCCCTAGAAAATTTGTGGAAAGAGTTGAAAAAGTGTGTTTTAGCAGGGTACCCTACAAACCTGACCCAGTTACCTGTTCTCTCAGGAGGAATTCCAGTAAACTAATGTGAAAAGGTTGTGAAAGGAAACACAAAACGTTTGACTCAGGTCAGAGTGCTATAAAATACTAACCAAACATATGTAAACCTCTGAATTAAAGAATAATTAACAAAACATATTTCTCTGTCATTATCCTATATTATTTCACAAAATGAACAAATTTTGATAACCTTAACTGAGCACTTTTTATACATTGTATGTAAACTTCTGGTTTCAACTGTAAATGCATCAGCAACAATAAACTGTTTTCTAACTGAATGTCAAAACAGAAAAAGCATAATGAGAAATCAATTTAGACCCATGCTACAGATAATTATAATAAGCTAAGATCCTGTGGGAGACAACCAGCTCAAGTAATCATGTCACCACATGATAACATCTGAGCATGTGCTTTAAAAAAACAAGAGAGCTCAGTTCTTCATGTAAATCAAGGAATTCCCCGAGTTCCTTAAATCATTCCCATGTATGCTTTTGTCATTTCTGGCTAATCACAAGAAAGAACAGAGTATGGTCAAACCTTTGCAAAGACCAACAGTTATGTGAGCTGGAGGATTGTGGACATGAGAGAGGAGTATGCCACCGAGGCTCAACAGGGATCAGAGGCTTCTAATCCGGGAGCACTTTCAACACAAGCTGGAAATACACCCAGCAGCAGTGAATGAGAAGAATGAGACAGAAATGGATCTGAAGTTTGGCAGTGGGAACATTTTCGACTAAGTTCAATTAGTTTTACAAAAAGCCCTTAATTACAAACTGAGTAATTTAATACTGACCTTCTAAAGTAGCCATAAGAATTATTTGAAGTGTTTAAAGTTAACTTTTTATAAGAAGGGGATGTCGGAGTTCTGCAGTAGACCAGATTAAAAGGCTGGCCAAGAATAAGCTTACCAATTACACCTTCCCTGCCGAGTTACCTGCACCAAAGCTCCCCAATGATCTCTGCAACTTAAGCACACATTCTCTAAGGATTTTCCTGCATAGTGGAAAAACAGCCTTGCATTGCACTGTCCATGGGTAAGATTCACAGGTAGGCATTTTACTATTGTCTGCAAACAGAGGCATGCAGCAGGAGGGATGACAGGAAGGTCTTTCTCTCCACCTTATTATGCACCATAATTCATCTGCTTCCACTCAAAGTGCATTTCTGCATTATGCATAATGTTTAAAACTTCCTGCATCAATTACAAATGAAATATACAAACAGATTTTAAAGCTTCTAACACGGATGAGATGGTGAGAATCTTCACAATTCCTCCCTAATTATTGCATATTTATACTGACAGCAGATCATGTAAATAGGACGCCACAGTACTCAGTGGAAACAGTTTCAATGGAAACCTTAATAGTTTGGAGAAAACAGGAGCGAAATTTCACATTCCGAGAAATACTTTAGGGAAACCCTTACAGGATCACATCGGAATTGCTGCGTAATTTGTGCGTAAACTTTGGGTAAAACATGTTTTAATATTGGACATATATTTAAACATCAGTTTCGCACTGTTAGTTTAACCTTTTTTTAACTCAAGACAAAAACTTTGAAAATCCGAACAACAAACTTCCGCATGTCAAACCAACAGGTGGGTCATTTCTGTGGACATGAGGGTAATAGTTCAACGTCCATTCCGAACTGCTGCATGGTTGTGGGCTATTGGTGCGTATTTCTAACCGTTAGGTACCAAACTTTACTACATGCATATTAAACAGAAATGTATACTTACACTGAATGGGCCCCGGGAGCCTTATTGCAGCCGGTGGTCCCTCCCCACTGATCCCTCACTGCAGCGAGTCGCTCCAAATGTAGTCACAGTCGCCGCTGGGGGTGGCTCTGCGTTTGAAGGGGAGAAGGTATAAATAGATGGGCGAACCCTGGGACGCCCATGAGGCTGGACCGGAGCCGGACGTCAACGCGGTCGGCTCTCCCTTTGGGCTGGTGGTGTGCGAGTCCTGAACGAGTCGTTCAAAACTCACTGACTCGGGAATCTATTAACTCATTCCCTGACTCCTCTCTGCTATTACTGGCTAGTGAACTACAAAGAACACACAATATGCAACTGAGCCACCGCTAACTTTATTTATGTTGATATTTCAACTTCGCCGCTGTATGGGCAAATTAACTCAGACTCAGTTTGGAGAGTGACTCACAATAACGAGTCAGTAAAAAGAATCGCATTTCCCTTCCCTGCTTTGAGCTGTTGTTTACATAAACCCCTAAAGCTACAAGCCAGAATTGTAACACCAAACTCGCCTTAGGTATATTTTGTCATCTATATAATAATATAATGGTCAGTTTGTCTGTTTAATTTAGCTTTTTTTTTTTTACAATAATTCAATATTTAATCAATATAAAATCTAGCCGCTCAAAAACGAGCTGACGTACATGCCTGTAGTGACATCACATGAGATGTAATGCAGCTGATCAGTCATTATGATTAACTTTGTTTTTCCCCAAATTTCTTTAGACTTTTTTTTTAATTAAATCTCCCTTACAAATGTTTTAACTAGTTTTCTGAAAAGCTGCAACAAAACAAACTATATGACAACCGTGTATGGATTACAGGAAAATCTGACAATGGCCATTTGGAAACAGGAAAAGGAAAGATTGGTCAGATTTTACTGATTTACAGCAACTATTCTGAGCCAAAATTATTGTAAAATCTATCTCGTCTGATCAATGTGTTCCAATAGGATGATTTCCTATTCCAATGAAGTTTCCTGGACAACTGCTGCATCTCATACTTTTGATTGTTTTTCAGACAGATTTATAATAAGCCTAATAATACCAGTTAGCCCAATCATGGATGCATGTGCAGGACAACTTAAGCCTTCCTCATCATTCCTGTAAAAATGAGTGAAGTAGTAAGACCAAAATCCCATCGCTCAGCAGTTGAAAGTTGGTTACCTAAAGTAGTACAAACAGCATACAGGTACCAGTAAGTCAAGAAACTATTAGGTGATGCAAGCAAAAGTGGTGAAGATGACTACACATATCAATCAAATGGAAAAATTTGAACAGGAATAAAAACAGATTCATACCATTTAAAGTCCTTCAAACAACCACTGTCATCTTCACTGGTTGCTTCAGCTTTGCAGCAACCATGAAAGCTGGAGGGGCCATCAGAGCAATACACTGGCTCAAACATGTAAGGATTGGTTGCAACCTTTGCCACTGGGTTAACATCTATAAATCAAAGAGTTATTTCATGTCTGGCTAATAAAGCAAATCAAACCACTGTATGCAAGTTTCAGCATTTTGGCAGACAATGAACAAAAAAACCTGCTAACGTTTAGCAGACAATTTTCATTTTCCAATCTATGTCAGGCATTTACTGAATTTTTCTCCATTTCTAAAATATAGAACTTTATTCTTCTTTTGCTTTCCACTTGTCTCCTTTTCTTGTTTTTATCAAGCACATACAGGTACATAACATGGTGACATGATTAGTTACAACAGCTCATGCCGAACTGGTGAATAGACCCTTTATAAAGTGAAACAACTGGTGTTCATCTCTGAAAGAAAATCTTTGGTGTTTATTCTGAATATATTTTATTTAAAGTTAACTAACTGTGTCATTTATTTTTCCAGTTTGCTTCCATGTTTTTCTTTTCCCAACATGTGGGATGCTAGCTATGCTTGATTTTAGGTCACTCCTTCTCAGCTGATACCGAAAATAAAAAGGACAGGGTTTCATTAGGCTCGCTTAAAAGCAAAATGTTGCTGAGAGTTGTAAAACTATCATGAACTGGGAGTCGTTGAACTATTTCATAGAGAAACATAAAGAAAAATAATGGCATAAATTAGATTCTTTAAAAAAATGTAAAAGGTACAGAAAATGTATAAAAGTTTACTTACATACAAAAATATTACATTTTCAGCTACAATTAAAGAACAAATTAATTTAAAAAAAATGTATTTGTATTTACCTATATTCCAAGATCTCACTATATTTTCTGAAATTGTATAAACCAAACGTATTCTTTTTAATTGGAGTTCTTTATTCTTTCCTCTTTTTATTTATCATCTCAACTGTCGATTATTAATAAATGAGACAATCTGAGTTGATAATTTCACTGGATTTTCCAGAAATTAGCTTGAAAACGAGAGAAAGATGAGTTGCAGGTTAAGAGGAATCAACCCACTCCTTATAAACAAACCAAACCTACTTCAACAGTGCCCTCTTCTTTCTGCAAGTGAAATTACATCTAATAAAAAAGTAACACAAAACACAGAAATATGTCTAACTGTGTTGAATTTAAAAGAACAGACATGCATGAAACAATTATTTATAGACATATTTCATGAATGAACAACATAACTCAGAAAGAGAAAAAATACTCACAATATGTCAATAAAAAAGTAAAAACAGGTGCAATCTGCATCCATTACACCATACATATCCTCCCAAAAACAAAATGAATCACATCTATAAAGTCCTGCAATGCAACAAAAACTCTCTTGTAAACAGAAACTTGTCAACTTAAAAGGTGCTCATAATGTGTTTTTAGCAGCATACAACCAAACAGACTCCATATGTCTAACAGTAAAACTTACCAACACAGAAACTGAAAAACATACTGTTCCTTCTGCTACGTGAACTTCTATAAGGTTTTAAAAAAAAGGTTTCTGGGTTTGAGAAAAGTATCAAAAATAAATCTTACTTTCCTAAAGTTTTTGTGCCATAAGTTCCACAATCTGTGAGTCAAGCTTGTTTGTTAGAAATGTTCAGGCAGTTCCCCACCTCCAGTCGGACCACAGTTTCTCATGATGCTGCTGATTAAAGCTTTAACAGCTGGGGTGAAGAAGACGGTGGATTTTATGGCACAGCGATGCTCTCTATATAAGACATTTCTGATCACAGCACCTTTGGTTCCTCATTCAGCTGGAATCTTAAGTGCTTCACAAAGAAAGGATGAGTCAGGGCCTTGGCGGCGGAGATGCGGCGGCTCGGATTAAACAACAAACAGTGCTGCAGGTAAGAAGATTTCACACCATGTTAGTACATTGAAGATAATTGCAAAACAAAGCTTCAGTGTTGATGCTGTTTTGTCTTAATCATGGGTTGATCTCCAGTAATCATGACTTTATTTTGCTTTTTGGTCAGTTTGACGTGCTGCATTCCAGTAAACATCTTTCAGAGATGTTGGAACACAATCAGTTTTTGTTCTCCAAAATAGGATTTTTTTTCCTGCAGAAAGTCCAGTTAAAGAAAAAAAAAAAAAAAAGACAGCACAGTTTTGTTTTTATGTCATTATAAGACATGTTTCCACTCAAACTACTGTTCTATGATAAATCTGCATTAAATATAAAGCCTTAAAAATAAATGTAAAGCCTTCAAATTAATTTATCTTTTATTGCAGCTGTAGAGTCAAAGTTAATAAATTAGAATATGGGTTCAGACGAGGCTCGTTTGTCAGCTTAAAAGTACCCTTTGAAAATAGGAACCATTAAACAGGTATTATACAAATTCTTCCTTTAAAAATTATTTTTTATTGGTCTACTGTAATAATCTAATCTTAAATGTTGTGTTTTTATAGGCTGCAAGCAGAAAATTATCATAATTACCAGAAATAAAGGCTTGAAAACATCAGTCTGTGTGGAATTAACCTATATTACATGGTTTCATTTCAGTTACTGAAATTAATGAACTTTTCAATAATATACTAATTTATTGAATATGACTGTATTATCTCACTCTGAAAAATGTAGAAAAATATTACCTTTAACTCAAGGACATTGATTCAGTTAAAAACTATTTCTATGTTAAGAAATAAAATGGGAATGTGCAAAGTAACCATTGCTATACGTACTGGGATGCCAGCTGTTAATATTTTGTACCAATAAGACATTGCTTAGTCTTCTCCTATAATGTTTTACAATGCCAGAGCATACAGAGCCCAAAAATCTCTCTTCATTGTCTAGACTCCTGCTTCCTCTTTTAAACTCTCTTTTTACAACTTGCTTCACACGTTCTTTTTAAGGTTTAGGTTTTGGAACAAGGATGCCAATAGAAAAACACTGCTTTTATGTCACATGATTTTGGCCATATCCTTTGGAATAGAAAAAGGCCCACAATGTCACAGATCCCCCACCATGCTTAACAGAAGGGCTGAGATGCTTTTTCACATTGTAACCCCAACTGAGTGTTTGTTACTGAAAGCTCAGTTTTTGACTTATCTGACCAGTTCAAGTACCAGTACAGTTTAGCGAACTCCACCATTTATGTTTGTGATGGTAGGACAAAAATGCTTTTCCCCATTTATATAAACTCTTCTGTGGTGGCCATTGAGGAAGACTGACTGTGTCTGGTGAATCTTTTCTGTGTTGATTTGGCTATATGTTTTTAGGTCTTTATCACTTTCAGTTTACTGGTGGGGTAAACTGGTATTCTCCTGGTATTTTCAAACAGCGTATGCTACCGTACAATTTAAGAAAGTTCCCTCCACATGTGGAAGACAAACAGGCTCACAGCATCACAGATCCTCCAACATACTACACCATATAGTGGCTATGAGATGCTTCCTCACATGTTTATTCTTTATTCTTTATTGTTGCAGAGAAGTCCAACCTTAGCCTCATCTGACCACAGCAAAAGGTCTACTAAATTCCCTAGATTTTAGCAAACTCCACATTTATATTTGTGATGTTTGGACAGAAAGTGCCAGCACTGTGAAGAAAAATTTAGAAAAAAAAAGAGTGCACACTGTCCTTAACAAAATCACCTTCTTAAACTGAAAAAAGATTGCTATTTACTTGAGTGATCAGTGGTATTTTAGCTGTGGTTTATCAATGTCCCTTTATTTCCTCTATTAAGCCTTTCATTATGGAGTGGTAATTTATTCTCCATAGAATATAAAGAAACATGTTCTTAATAGCAGCTACTGTTTACTTCGGTTAGTGTGACTACAAAAACATTTTTGCAGAGTTTGTGGAGTTAAACAGGGAAAATAAACATAGATGTGCTTACAGAGAGCAGATCGTTCTCATCTTGGTCCAGGTTGGGCAGCAGCTTGGTGCAGGAGCTCCTTGGCCCCAGGCTTTCAGAGTACAAGATAGGGCTTTCTCGAGGCCAGTCCTCCTCACTAGGCAAGCCAATCAACCTGCCAAACAGACGACAGGAGCTGAATAAATACAGAGCCAGGTTTTTAAGTGATCTTCACCAATCGTCTCAACAGGTAATAGCCATGTTAATAAAAGTTTAATAATTAACCTTATGATTAATTAAGAGAAATAATTTCTGCTAATTATTGGGCAACATGGAGCAATAACACCTGACGATATTTTATACTCACTCAAAAATTTGTTGTAGCTGCTGCACCTTTGTGTAGCCCTTGAACAATGGCCTGCAGAACACAAGAGCAGGGCTGCAGAATACTGTGCTTCATCGGTGTTTGTGTGAAATGTTACAGTCCTAAATTTAAGATGAAACTCCAGAGACAGATATTCGTGTTTATCTTTCCTCACCTCAGGAGGAAAAGCTCAGCAAAGATGCAGCCAGCACTCCACATGTCTACTGAAGACATGTAAACAGCGTTTAGCAGTACCTCTGGAGCTCGATACCACAAGGTCATGACCTAAGTAGAAGTCAGAAAAGAATTCGAGACAGAAACATATTCAAACAGGGGTGGAGGAAAAGACAAAAAAAAAACAGACTGTTCTGGTGCAGAATATCAGTAAAACGTCTGACTTCTGTAACACTTACACCGGGTGTAAGAGCGACATTAAAGGTTTGAATCCGTGCCAGTCCAAAGTCTGCAATCTTGATCTCCCCATGATTGCTGACTAGGATGTTCTCCGGCTTTAAGTCTCGATGCAGGATGAGGTTTGTGTGCAAGAAGTCCAGTCCTCGCAGCAGCTGCTGCATCACATCCTGGGACCAACATGGCAGAAATTCAACAAATCTGTCCCAAGAGCTGCAGCGTTCAAGTAAAATCAGATTAGGTGTTCTCACCTTTGCCAAGTCACGGCTCAGATCACAAGCAGGAGCCTTTGACAGGAACGTGGACAGGTCCTGATCAATATATTCCAGCACCAGAGTGAGGTCCAGGCCCAAGCCAACAGATACAGCAGATGCATCTAAGAGCCTGCAGAACAGGTTTGACTGTAGACATTATAGATATCATAAAGTAAATATGAAAAAATATAAAATGCCTACAATAGAAACAAAGTCCGAGAGTCTGTGAATCCGGTTTATAAAAAAATCATCTAAAATATTCTCAATTTTCAACCCCACCAAATTTTTCATTTTCAGACTGACACAAAACGAGAGACAAATCAAGACTCTAGCAATTAGTTTCTACTGCAACATCATTATACATTTATAACTGCAACAGAAAGATCTCTGAACAAATATAGATGAGTCAGAAAATCTCTCTGTGCAGCACATACTCATGTATTTTCACAGATGTATCCTTAATAAAAGCCATTTGGTCTTATTTGGTTCACTTTTTCTCCATTAAAATATAGGCTAAGGGTTGGACTTAAACTCTGCTGTTCGTCTATGAGGCATTGCAGCACGTTACAGGCTTTTTTGAGAAAAGCTGTAAAAATAAGAAAACGAAATAAAAATGTAACCCAGTTTTGGTGGAGCACACATAAATTAAAACTTAAGTTATACATGTGAATGTTTTGGCTTGAATTAACAATGCATAAGAATAAAGGGAATAAGCTAAGAAGGTGCAAGGTGCGTCTATCATTTCACCAATACATGTATATCCAATACCTGTGTTCTTAATTTAAAATTTCTTCAAATTTAATAACAAAAGAAAGCATCTGCCAACATAAACCTATTTTAACTCATTCCCCACAGGGAAAATTGAGATAACCAAGTTAAGGACAAGAAAATTCAGCAAACTGAAAAAAATGTCTCTTCAAGAGAACATGTCAATAAAAATAGCTAAAGAAATACAGTATTTATTTACTGTAAACCATAAAAGGTGAGCTCAGTTTGACTGTATTTGCAGGAAAAATCTAACAAACTTACTTGACTATGTTCGGATGGTTGAAGTAGCCCACCTTGCGCAGCAGCGCCACCTCCCGGATCATAAAGGGAGGGATTCCAGACTCCTCAGAGACCCAGCGAAAGTTGAACTTCTTCACCGCCAGGAGGCGCCGTTTCTCCCCAATCTCTCTGGCTTTATACACTTTCCCGAAGGAGCCTTCACCGACCTCCGCCAAAAGCTCGTAATGCAGCGATTCAGGGAACACGTCCATTTTTCCACTAAATTCAGCAACAGTTTAATCTGAACTATGGAGGAATAATGTTAAGTTTAAAGAAGCAACACATGAATATGTCGTGTTTTCTTGCTTTAGCTGCACTCGGAATAAGCTAGCAAGCATGGTTCTCTAGATAAATATTTTGCAAGGAAACGTGACGGGATTTAATTATCTGTAAGAAAGCAGCAACAAAACCACTCATCTCATAAAGTTATGATGCAGCACAAAATTTTTGATCTTCTATCATTTGCACAAATTATTATTTTTACTTTACCTCGTCGACTCGCAGCAAAATCACCATCGCCCGCCAGCGGTGGAAAAATGTATTTGCATAATTCTGGCCAGCATAAATGATTATGAGAAAAAATAAATCACACCCCTTTTAGTCGCCAGCTAATCAGAAAGCTTAAAGTCTCAATTTTAACTGTTGCTGCTATGCGTTCAGGGGGAGCCAAGGAGTAAAATACGCAGTGTGTGTGTAAAAACATAAAACGCTAATATAAATATAATGAGGATGGAGTGTGCTTTCCAGGAGAGAAAGAACAAGAAAGATTTGTTAGGTAGGAGTTATAACATGTTTGTTATTTGCAATCTTTTATACAAACAATTAAAATTGCTAAGAGCAACAATTCAATCATATAAACATGCATAAATTCAAGACAAAAACCCTTTTTTGTGAAATTCTGAGTGCCTGACACTCCCTGCTACATGCATCAGACTTGAATCATATTACTGTCTATTCATAAAGCAAGCAGTTTAACATGAATTAGTGCAAAATGTGAACATGCCAAAGCAAAGACATGGTATATTTCTGTTCAACATGTGTGCATATAAATTAATTCGTAAGGGATTTAGCTCTTAGTGTGTCATTGAGCTGTGATGTTGCAGCATATTATTAGTTAATTTAATTAAATGGAAGTAGCTACTCGTCCTTTAGCTTCTTGTTTATATTTTGTTTTCATTGCCAAGACGAAGGAATCCAGATGGAGATTTCGATTAAGAATAACCGAGCCACAGGTGAGAGCTCCAGCGAGGCCGGCAGCGAAACCACACAAAAACACATCCTGTCCTGCAAACAGCACATGGAAAACCATAAGGTGTGAAAAATTCAGGAGGAGGGAACACTAATCTTTATTTTCAGTTTGGTGTAAAGAGGTACAGGACACACCTGTCAGATAGAGGTTCTTCAATGGAGTCTGAGGTCTTATTGTAGCGTTGAGTTCAGGGCTGAATTGAGCGATGCCGTGGTCCACTCCGTAGATCTCACCTTTGGGTGCTCCGATGTAGTGTGTGTTAGTGATGGGGGTTCCAGCATCGACGTACTCTATCTGTACAACCACAACACACTTCTGAGTACTAAGGACAGCTAACCTGGCTATTTATACACATTGTAACTCTCTAGTATACTGGTAAAATATTTACATTTTTCCAAAAGCAATAAGTAATAAAAAACAATCCAAAAGCCTTTACCTTGTCTCTGCTGATCTTTGGAAAAACATCCATCACCACATCCAAGGCCGACTTGATGAATGCTTGCTTCAGCTCTTTGTAGTCGGCCCCTCTGTTCGTCACTTTGCCGTCCTTCCACTCCTCAAACCACGAGTATTTGGCAAAACTGACCAGGCTCAAAGTAGACTTTCCTAGATAAAAAAAAGACAATGATCAAGAAAGCATTCCAGATGAGGGTTTATTCCCATCATCGAGTCTCATCTAGTACCTGGCGATCTCTCCTCCCATGATGGATCTTTGGCTGATGGGGAGGCAACAAACAGCAAGGGGATTTTTTTAGAAGCCTTTTCTCTCTCCTCATTCATATATTTCTCCATCCTTTAATAAACAGAGATAAATCTGGTGAATTTACACTAACAAGCTGCTTCCCCATGCTTCCTGGATCAGTAAAGTTTGCATTAAAAATGATCATGTACTGTTGCTGCTAAAATCTTGACCACCTAATGATTGCATTTTGTCAATATGCACCTTACCATGATGTACTTGGAATTTGATTTTTTCAGACTATGTTAACAGAAAAAGTACAGGACGAATAGTGTTAAACAATAAATGCAGATTTTCCAAAAAAAACATGAATTAAAACAGAAACAGGCATACAGTTCATCAAAATTGTTCTCAGCAAAGATCCAGTAGTTGTTTGCTTTCAGGCCCAGCTCCTCCTTGGTTCCATTCAGACCCACAAAGATGCTCAAGCCTCCTTCACCGTGCTTCACCATACTTAGCTGCTTCTGAATGTCTGCAAGGAGAATAATTTAAAAATATCAATCAATCAATCATTATTTATGGAGCCCTTTACACACCCAGAGTGACCAAAGTGCTGTACAAGTCCATAAATTAAAAAAAAACAAAAAACATAAAGTTAACAGAGCCTTACAAAAGTATGCATATCTCAAAGTGTTTCCCATTTTGTAACGTTACAACAACAATATTCTATGTATTTAATTAGAAGTTTTTATAATGGACCAACACAAAGTAGAATAAAACTGTGACGTTGTAGGAAAAGGATCCACTGTTTTCATATTATTTGGGAAATAAAATTCAGAAATTTGCATTAGTATTCATCCACTTTACTTTGATATCTCTAAATCAAATCAATTGCAATGTATTGAGTTAGCCTTAAATATGTGACATTTTTAACCTCAGATTTGTTCTCATGTCATTTCCAGTATTCTGGCTTGAAGAGATTGTTTTTATTCAGGCACACAACTGAGGCCTTCAGGTCTTCACAGCAATTTTCTGTCTTACACACAAATAGACTGTGTGTTGTGGGTAATTATGAAAGCGTGATGGCTTAAGTCATTCTATGAATAATTTGGTACAAATAATAATTATTGTGTCACAGTTTTATTTGAACATGCTATCCCTTGAATAGCAATAGGGTAACAATGATACTTTTCATGTTTAAAGTCTTCTAAAGGGCCATTGTGATGTGTTTTAAGACCCTGGGTCCACCTAAAACCTCAGGGAAATATCTCCATCCTTGATAAGTTTACCCGAGGGGTTTCCATCCAGAGGTTACACATCCTTTGCCAACACATCATCCTAAATGGATACTGGTCCTAGAATTGATCCTCCTTAATGGAGTAACATCAGACAGACACTTGTTGCCTCCTCTCATTACTCAGAGCAACCCAGGGAAACCGTAAGGATGTTGAATCGAGACTCTTCCCGAGACTGAGAGCCAGAGATCCAGAAAGCAACAGACTGCATTTCCAATGGACACAAGGTGGAAAGATTCTGTTACTTGTCTGATGTCGAACTTGATAAGAACGGATGTGGAAGAGAAAATGTCGAACCCTTTTGTCCACTTTTCATCTTAAATTAGATAAGAAAGAATCAGATAAAGTGGAGATCTTTTAATACAAGGCTCCACGAAAGCCTGAGGAAGTCTGGATAACCATTAATGCTCAACTGAATAAATGACAAGAGTTCCTTTGTTACTTCAGACACTCTTTCATTCTTATCTGTAGAAGTGGATAGTTTTTTCTTTGTTCATCCTTATTTTTGTTGTTGATTTATTAATTATTTATACCCAGTGTATATGTGTACTTGTATTAGTTTTATTAATAGTAGATTTACAATGTATTTTACTGTGATTTTCTCATAATCATCGGATGATGTGTTTCTAATGAATCTTACGCCTGAAAAACAAATTCAACGCTTGGTTTCCTTAAATTTATGATATTATTTGTTCTGGGAAAGTACATTATTCTTGCCAGATGGTAAATAGACTGTTATATTTCAGACTAATTTATTAATCATACAGTACTATAATTTAATAGTGCTAACAAACAATAGCTGATTAGCTTTATCACTCGCATAATTACTAAATGAAGTCCACATATCTATAATTGAATCTCAGAATAAGTCGGTTTGTTTGTTTAGTTAAAAATAAATAAATAAAATATTCTAGCTTTGAAAATCTCACAGGTCACTGTTTATTCCATTTTTTAAAGTCCTTTAAAATAAAAAATATTTTTAAAAATAGAAAGAGTACTGCATACCACCACTGCAAGCATACATTTGCTGAACAGACAGGCCAGGGTAAGCAACAATCAGAAAAGCAGCCAAGAGGTCCATAATAATTTTAGAGGAGCTACAGAAATCCACCGCTCAGGTGGGGGAAATCTATTGACTGAACCACTATTACTCATTCACTCCATAAATCTGACCTTTTTGGAAAACTGTCAAGAAGAAAGTCGTTGTTGAAAGAATGTCAGTTTGAAACAAGCCATGTAGGAGACAGCAACCACATGGAAGAAGGTGCTTTGGTCAAAGGAGACCAGATTTAACATTTTTGGCCTATATGCAAAATGCTATGGTTGGTGGAAATCCCTCACTGTTCATCACTATTCCCATGGAGATATATGGTAGTGGCACCGTCATGCTGTGGGAAGCTTTTTTTCAGGAGGGATGGCGGAGCTGTTCACAGCTGATGGGAAGATGGATAGAGAAAAAGACACTGTTAATGGCTGCAAAAATCTTGGGGCTGGGGCGGAGCTTTACCTTACAGCAGGGGGACACCCCTAAACATATATCCAGGGCTACAATGGAGCAGTTTAGATCAAAGCAAACACATCTCATAGAATGGCCCAGTCAAAGTCCAGGTTTAAATCTAATTGGGAATCTGTGGTTAGACTTAAAACATATTCATATTCAAGGATGTTAAAGTAGCAGCTTAGATTATTTATCTCCGGCAGCGAATTGTGTTTATTTGCAAAACTGTTCAGGTGATTGTAATAAACAAATTACACAAGAACAGTTTAAATAGTTAAATAAAGCAAACATTAAAAGGATTGTGTCCAAATTTCACACTAAATCCAATTTTCAATGACTACCTTTCGTCTCAAATGTATTCAATCCTACCAAAAGCAGACATTTGCGAATCAGGTGTGGTCTTCCACATGCAGCCTAATCAGGTGTGCTGGAGGTAGAACACCTCCAACACTTAGGCTGTAGGTGCTAATGTTCCATGTGGCTAAGAACTGACCATAGACTTCAGAGATCATTGTGTTTAACAAACAAGGAAAAGGAAACAAACATATAGCAAAGACCCTGAATGTTCCCAGAGATACAGTTGGAAGCATAGTTCACCATTTTAATGGGAACAGTGGCTATGGCAGCTTATAATATTAGCTATGTTGAGATATATATAAACTGTTCTTGTTTGATTGGTTCATATTAAACGGCTGCTAATTTGTAAATTTGACCAAAAACCTACTTTGCCATAGGGGCTGAATTGTTAGTGATTAGTTGCACGGAATGGGGAAAAAATTAAACCAACTATCTTTAACATTTAAGCACTATTTTGTGCTGATCACACAGTATTTCAGTAAAATAAATTGAAGTTTGTCGTTGTAACTTTACAAAACCTTAAAAAGTTTAAGAGAGTGTGAATATTTTTGCAAGACATCATAAGGTACTTAGACCATCCATGAATGCTGTCTGATCTGGCATGGCCTGGAGCTCCTTGGGCAGCAGCTTCTCGTAGGTATTGAAGATACCAGCATCAGAAATGACCATAGGGGCATGGACATGCACCTCCTCTTGACCTTTTAACACACTCACACCTGAAAAAAGAAGAAGCAAAAGCTATGGATTCATCTTATCAACAGACTAGCTTAATGAACTCATCAAGTCAAGCTCACCATAAGCTTCCTTTGCATCGTTGAACAAGATACGGTTGACTGGGGCTCGAACCAGAACGGCGCCCCCTGCCTTCTCAATGATGGGAATCATATGGTAAGCAATCTCACTGCTGCCTCCTTTAGGATACCAGGCTCCGCTTAGGTAGTGGGTTATCAGCAAACTGTGCAAGGCAAAGCTGGCATCTTTTGGTTTGTTCCCTGAAGATCCAAACAAAACATGTTAGCAGTATGCGTGTGAATAAACATCTCCTAAATGCAGCAGGATGTACCGTAGGTGCCAAAGATGTAGGTAAAGACAGCTCTGAGGTCCTTGTTTTCTGTCAGCTTGTTGACCACATCTGTCAGGCTGCGTGGCGCCATATTGAAGAAGGAAGACAGATGTTTGACGAGACCAGTGTGGATCAGGAACTTGGCCAAGGGTAAAGGACAAAGCTTCTGCACAAGAAGGAGCCAGATGCCAAACTCAGTTTTCTGCAAACAAAAACACAACACACACAGAGAGTCACGGGAGAACACCAAGGACACGCACTTTTATACACTTAAGTCACATTTTCATTAGGATACCATTTTAATTTGGCAAACTAAACACTGTTGCTTTGGTTTAAACAGTTATTGTTTGTTTTCTCAAGAAATGTTTCCCCAAGACTGAAAAGGTGCAGATTTTCTCACCTTACCTTAACCTTGAACTTCTCCCATTTCAGTTTCTTTAAGATCATAAATATCACAAAAAATGGTCAGCTCAAATGTTACCATCTAATCCATTTTTAATTCACAAATAAAATATCTGTAGTTTATTATCTTCCAGGGATGTCAGCCAGAAATCTGAAGCATAAGATTAGGAGTCATTATCTTCTTAGAAATTATGATTTAACTTTGAAGTGAGCATAAAAGTAGGAGTTCCTTTATCTTTAACCAATAAGCTTAGCACAGATTAAAACTACCCTTGCCAGGAACTCTGACCTTTGATTTTGATGAGCCAGCAGCTGAAATTTGAATAATAGACTTTATCAAAGTGCACTGGAACAAAAGGCATTTGTATCTAGAGGGGTCAGACCCTTTTAAAACTAGTTTGTCTAATTCAGATGTCACATGATTCTACCTTCACCAGCCTCATGTAGTCATCAATAGCCTTCTCCTCCCCTGGGAAGCGTTTCTTGAGCTCTTCAGGGAAGCGAGTACTACCACTGTAGATGGGGTAGGAGCGGCGGTTTTCCAGAGGTCCCAGAATGACGTGGTCGTATGCATTCTCCAGAGGCTCCCACTGCAGCTGTCCATTGGACATCTGGTCCAGCAGGCAGCGAAAAGGCGTGTGGCCCAACAGGTCACCAATGTAGTGAATTACTAGGGATAAGACAGAGTTAGTCAAATATATATATCTTATAATAAATAATTGTGAGTTTTTACATTTCTGCTGAGAGTATAGTTATGTTTGTTTTCTTAGCATATTTGAGACACACAACTACCATCTTACCAACATCAAACTCAAAGCCCTTCTCTGTGAATGTGTGGCAGCATCCCCCGGCCCGATTGTGCTGCTCCACAACCAGAACCTTCTTTCCAACTTTAGCTAGCATCACAGCCAACCCGAGTCCACCGATGCCACTACCAATGATGATTGCATCCAGGTTGTCTGGTACTTTACTGGCAACAAAACCTATAGAAAGACAAAATATGAAAACGTGTGGTTGGTTAAAAAGTGAGGAATAATGATGAACAAGTTTATTCCAACATTAAGCCAATACATGTTTCCTGCATGTTAAATTAGAGATTTTATCTAAGACCACAGTGTCTACAACCAATGGTTTCCGAATGTCAACTTCACAGAAGCTAACTAAATAATATATCAAAAACTAATATGTTAAACCATTTTTCTGTAAAGACAACTCCCATTCCAGAGCTGAAAAATTTTACTTTGAAATATACATATTCAATAAATTAGAATATGCTTTCTGATAGGACTTGTTTGTTAAAGGTACGTCTTGAAAATAACAACCTTTTAGCAGGTATTACACATCATTTTGATTAGGCCCAGATTTCTGCATTAAAATATATTTCTATTAGCCTGATGTATTATTCTATTATTAAACGTCTCTTTTAATTAGCTGCAAGTGAAATCATGATAGTTAACAGAAATTAAGGCTTTAAAACATCAGTGTGAGTGTAATAAATTGACTTTTCAATAATATCCCCATCTATTGAATGGTCTGTATATTTAGATGAGTACAATAAATGAGATCATTACCAGAGCAAACATCCCTTTTGAATTTGGAAGCAGGTGTGCTTAAATTAACACCTTTATTTCTACAGCAATGTGACCAACTTATTTCAACTTTAATTCTATTTTTTAGAAAATAAACCATTTAATACGCGCACGTACACAATTTACACGACTTCTTGTTATCGTTAGAAAGCCAAAATGCCAGTCTTCATTAATGGACTGACCTTGCTTCAGCACTTTATTTTTCACTTTCTCGTCGTAAACCATCTTCTTCACTGGTTCTCGACAGTCCTTCGCAAAGGGGTTCGACCCTGAGTTGCCGAAGACATACTTAAGTATAAATATGACCAAAACTATGCAAACAATGAATAAAATTGTAAACATTTCAGAAAATGTCTCTTCACATCTCAGTTACCAACTCAAGCTGTATTAAATCAGTTCCTTTCCTCGTTGAACGATATCGCACATTGGCGAGGACAGTAGCCAATCAGAGTATTAGGTTTCTTATACGTCATGTGATTCTAACCAATGAGCGATATGCTTAATATGACGGTAAGGCATGTGTTTTAGTACACAGCTGAGGCTAAAATTGACCCCAGTCTCATTTCTAAGCAGAATAAATTACACCTCACAGGAATATAAACAATTTATTTAGTTTTCTATTACATTGTGAAGAGTTTAAAAATATTCCGACATAAAGTTTAAAGTTAGTCGTTTTTCTTTCTTTCTTTTTTTTTTTTTTTTCCAAAAAACTGTATTAAACTATCATGTGAAATACCTTTTTGGATTGCTATAGAAAATCCTAATAATAAAATCCCAAAACATTTGAAATTCCTGCTCTGTACAGAAAATAAAACACACACACACACACATACACACAAAACATCCAAGCTTTTTTTAAACAGAGCTGCACAGTGGCGCAGTTGGTAACACTGTTGCCTAGCAGCAAGAAGGTCCTTGGTTCAATTCCTGTCCAGGGGTCTTTCTTCATGGAGTTTGTATGTTCTCCCCTTGCATGTGTGGGTTCTCACTGGGTACTCTGGCTTCCTCCCACAGTCCAAAGACATGCCTGTTAGGTTAATTGGTCTCTCTAAATTGCCTTTAGGTGTATGAATGAGTGTGTGCATGGTTGTCTGTGTGTTGCCCTGCGATGGACTGGCGACCTGTCCAGGGTGTATCTCCCCCATAGACTGCTGGAGATAGGCACCGACTCTCCCGTGACCCACTATGGAATAAGCGGTAGAAAATGACTGACTGACTTTTTTAAACAGACTCAAGAAATGTTAATAATAAATCCAGTCACAGATGACAGATTTTTTTTAGATCAAGAATAGAAAAAAACTATTTTCTACTCTGGAGTGGCCCACAGGGAGAGGCGGCGGGCTGGTGTGGGTTTGCTTGTTGCCCCCCAGCTCAGCGGTCTTGTGTCGGGGTTTACCCCAGTGGATGAGAGGGTCGTATCCCTGCGCCTTCGGATTGGGGATAGGTCTCTGACTGTCGTCTCGGCCTATGGGCCGAGCGGTAGTGCAGAGTACCCGGCCTTCTTGGTGTCCCTGTCGGGGGTGCTGGATAGTGCCCCTCCTGGGGACTCCATTAATCTGCTGGGGGACTTCAACGCCCATGTGGGAAACGACAGTGACACCTGGAGAGGCGTGATCGGGAGGAATGGCCTCCTCGATCTGAATCCGAGTGGTGTTTTGTTATTGGACTTCTGTGCTAGTCACGGATTGTCCATAATGAACACCATGTTCAAACATAAGGGTGTCCATCAGTGCACTTGGCACCAGGACACCCTAGGCAGGAGGTCGATGATCGACTTTGTTGTTGTATCATCAGACCTTCGGCCGCATGTTTTGGACACTCAGGTAAAGAGAGGGGCTGAGCTGTCCACTGATCACCACCTGGTGGTGAGTTGGATCCGCTGGAGGAGGAGAAAGCCAGACAGACTTGGCAGGCCCAAGCGCATAGTGAGGGTCTGCTGGGAACGCCTGGCAGATGTATTCAACTCCCACCCCCGGGAGAGCTTTGACCAGATCACGGGGGATGTTGGAGACATAGAGTCCGAGTGGACCATGTTCTCCGCATCTACTGTCGATGCTGCTGCCCGTAGCTGCGGCCGTAAGGTCTGCGGTGCCTGTCGCGGTGACAATTGCAGAACCCGGTGGTGGACACCGGCAGTAAGGGATGCTGTCAAGCTGAAGAAGGAGTCCTATTGGCTGTGGTTGGCTTGTGGGACTCCTGAGGTGGCTGGCGGGTACAGTGAGGCCAAGCGTGCCGCGGCCCGGGCTGTGGCAGAGGCAAAAACTCAGGCCTGGGTGGAGTTCGTTGAGGCCATGGAGATGGAAGACTGGTTGGCCTCAAAGCGATTCTGGCAAACTGTCCGGCGCCTCAGGAGGGGGAAGCAGTGCTTCGCCAACACTGTTTAAAGTGGGGGTGGGAGGCTGCTGACCTCGACTGAGGACATTATCGGGCGGTGGAAGGAGTACTTCGAGGATCTCCTCAATCCTGCCATCACGCATTCCGTGGTGGAAACAGAGGCTGGGGACTCGGGGTTGGACTCTTTCATCACCCAGGTTCAAGTCACTGAGGTGGTTAAAAAGCTCCGCAGTAGCAAGGCTTCGGGGGTGGATGAGATCTGCCCCGAGTACCTCAAATCTCTGGATGTTGTTGGGCTGTCATGGTTGATACGCCTCTTCAACATTGCATGGCGGTCGGGGACAGTGCCTCCGGACTGGCAACACTGGGGTGGTGGTCCCCCTTCATAAGAAGGGGAACCGGAGGGTGTGTTCCAACTACAGGGGGATCACACTCCTCAGCCTCCCTGGTAAGGCCTACGCCAGGATATTGGAGAGGAGAGTCCGGCCGATAGTCGAACCTTGGCTTCAGGAGGAGCAGTGTGGTTTTCATCCCGGCCGTGGAACACTGGACCAGCTCTATACCCTCTACAGGGTGCTCAAGGGTTCATGGGAGTTTGCCCAACCGGTCCACATGTGTTTTGTGGACCTGGAGAAGGCATTTGACTGTGTCCCTCGTGATGCCCTGTGGGGGGTGCTCCAGGAGTATGGAATTGGGGGCCCTTTACTAGGGGCCATCCGGTCCCTGTACGAGCGGAGCAGGAGTTTGGTCCGCATTGCCGGCACTAAGTCGGACCTGTTCCCAGTGCATGTTGGACTCCGGCAGGGCTGCCCTTTGTCACCGGTCCTGTTCATAACTTTTATGGACAGGATTTCTAGACGCAGCCAAGGGCCGGAGGAGGTCTGGTTTGGGGACCAGTGGATTTCGTCTCTTCTTTTGCAGATGATGACGTCCTGCTGGCCCCCTCGAGCCAAGACCTACAGCATGCGCTGTGGCGGTTCGCAGCCGAGTGTGAAGCTGCTGGGATGAAGATCAGCTCCTCCAAAGCTCTCAATTTACCGGTCGGTCTACGTTCCTACCTATGGCCATGAACTTTGGGTCATGACCGAAAGAACGAGATCACGGATACAAGCGGCTGAAATGAGCTTCCTCCGTAGGGTGGCCGGGCACTCCCTTAGAGATAGGGTGAGGAGCTCGGCCATCCGGGAGGGGCTCGGAGTAGAGCCGCTGCTCCTCCACATCGAGAGGAGCCAGTTGAGGTGGCTCGGGCATCTATACTGGATGCCTCCTGGACGCCTTCCTCGGGAGGTGTTCCAGGCACGTCCCACCGGGAGGAGGCCCAGGACACGCTGGAGGGACTATGTCTCTCGGCTGGCCTGGGAACGCCTTGGGCTCCACCCGGAGGAGCTGGAGGAGGTGTCTGGGGAGAGGGACGTCTGGGTGTCTCTGCTGAGTCTGCTGCCCCCGCGACCCGGTCCCGGATAAGCGGAAGACGACGAGTACGAGTAAGAATAGAAAAAAATGGTTCTCACCTAAAAAAAGGTGAACTGCACACTTCGGGAAGTTCTAGTATCTTCAGAGTTTTGTTCACGAATGAGGGAAAGGAGCAGGAGATGGGTAGATGAATTGGGTTCTTGTCTGCTGTAATGTGGGTTTTGCTCCTTCCCTCTATGTTCAAGAAAAAAAATAAATCCAAAAGAACCAAAGCTATCAATTTGAGATCCCATACACGGTAGGCTTAAATTAGTCAGCTGAGACAGGTCAGGCTACGGATTATGCCTCCAGGGCCCTTCCCATTGGAGGTTTTCTAGGTATGTCCCACTGAGAGGAGAGCCTGGAGCATACCCAAAACCAGCTGGAGGAACTATACAGGGCTGTGAAAAGGTGTTTTCCCCATACAGGTTTCTTCTGTTTACACGTTTTTCTTTTTATCTCACATTAACGTTTCAGACCATCAAGAATGCACACTTTAAATTATACTTTTATTTATCAAGAGAAAACGCCACCTGAATCAACCTGCCCGTATATGAAAAAAGTAATCACCCTCCCTAGTTAATCAACAATGAATAAATATTTTTGGAAAGTTGATTACTACCAGACCTGGGGAGCATCAAGTAATAACTTGAATGGAACCTTTCTGACAACACAAAGTAGATCTCAAAAAGCAAAACATTATGCCCCAATCTAAAGAAATTCCAATGCAGATGAGAATCGTTGACATGTATCAGCCTGGAGAGGGTTACGAAGCCAACCTAAGGGCTTAGGACTCCTGCAAACCACAATGGGAGCCACGGAGAAAACATGGAGGTGTGGGAAACCTTCCTAAGAGTGACTGGCCTACTACAATTACTGCAAGGCATCAACAACTCATCCAGGGGGTGACAAAACAACCAATAACATCTAAAGCATCACTACCCAAGGTTAAGATCAGTCTCTTTCCTGCTGTTCATGATTCAATAATAAAAAAAAGAGACTGAGCAAGAATGACATCGATGGGAAGAGTTCAAATGTGAAACCCGTGCTGCCAAAAAGAACACAAAAGCCTGTTACCCATGAATTTTAGAAAATATTCTGTGGACTGATGAGACAACAAAGGAGCTTACTGGAAGGTATGTTTCCTGTTACATCATGTGTAAAACTAACAATTTCAGAACGAAACATTATACCAACATTCAAACATGGTGGTGGTAGTGCAATGGTCTGGGGCTAGTTTGCTTCTTCAGGATCTGGATGACTTGCCATAACCAATGAAGCTATGAAATCCGCTTTCTACCAGAAAATCCTGAAGCAGAATGTTTGGCTATGAAATTTTTTATCTTAAGGGCCAAAGCACTTGGTTAATATAGCAGGACAATGATCTGAAACACACCAGCAAATCTACCTCAGAATAGTTGAAAAAAAAGGTAGGTTTTGTAGTGGTCTAGTCAAAGTCTAGGTTTAAATCCAATAGTGTTGTAGTGGGATGACTTTAAAATGGCTGTTCATGTTTGGAAATCCTCAAATGTGGGTCAATTAAAATAATTCTGCAATGAAGAGTGGGTCATAATTTCTCCACAATGATGTAAAAGAGTCATTGCCAGTTGTTGCCACCAAAGATGACAATAACTTCTTAGATTTAGGAGGTAATTAGTGTTTTCAATATAGACCAATTGGTTGGGATAACATTTTCCCTTAATAAATGAAATAATCATTGGAAAACCGCATTTTGTATACATTTAGGTTACCATTTCTGATATTAACAATTTGCTTGATAAGATAAAACATGACAAAAATATAAAAGCAGAAGAAATCTGTAAGGAGGGGAATAGTTTTTTTTATAGCACTGTATATCCTGTCTGGCCTAAAAACACCTGAGATCCTTCAGAAAGAGTTAGTGTTATTGGGGAGACGAATGTTTCCTTCCTGAACCTGTTACCTCAGGGACATGATCTTGGATAAAGAAAGAGAAGGGATGCTGGAAAACAAATGGCAGGCAAACAATGACAGGTATGGATTAAACTGAATATAAGCCAATGTGTTTAAATAATAGGATCAAAATTAACAATTAGCTGAAGCTCAAAATAAATTTATTTAAGGTTTTACATGTGTACAGAAGCCAAACTGCCAATCACATGTGTGCTTAAAATTAGGGGAACATGTCATCGGTGTTTAATAAAAGGTAAATAATTCAGTTTATTTATACACCCCCAATTCACAACACATGTCGTCTCAAGGCACTTTTCAAAGTCAATTCAATCGCACCATACAGATTCCAAGTTAAATACATTAATTCCTGTTGATCCTATTAAACAATGCAGTCAAATTCATTATTCAAGTTGATTAAAAGGTTTTCTAAGAAAATAGGAACAAACAATCTGAATAAATCGCCGGCAGACAGATAAAAAATTATTTTGCAGATCTGTCCCTTTAGTGACAATGAAATTAGTCATTATTATTTACTTCTTTGCAAACAAAATCAACATATATACACAAACATTTCAATATAGGCATTTCCTCACTCGTCATTATCCAACCTGCACCAGACTGTGGACTCCATCATTCACTATAAAACCTCACCAGATTTGACAAAAGCTGTGTAATCAAACTGAAGAATATGTTGAAATACAGTAAATAAGAGCAGCTACTCGTCTTTCAGCTTGTTGTTCACATATTTTGTTCTCTTTGCCAAGGCGATGGTTTCCAGATGCAGGTTGCGGTTGAGAATAACCGAGCCACAGGTGAGAGCTCCGGTGAGCGCGCCAGTAAAACCGCACAAAAACACGTCCTGGCATGCAAATGGCACATTTAAAAACCATTAGCTGAGGGAACACTAATCTTTATTTTCAGTTTGGTGTAAAGAGGTACAGGACACACCTGTCAGATAGAGGTTCTTCAATGGAGTCTGAGGTCTTATTGTAGCGTTGAGTTCAGGGCTGAATCGAGCGATGCCGTGGTCCACTCCGTAGATCTCACCTTTGGGTGCTCCGATGTAGTGTGTGTTAGTGATGGGGGTTCCAGCATCGACGTACTCTATCTGTACAACCACAACACACTTCTGAGTACCAAGGATAGCTAACCTGGCTATTTATACACATTTTAACTCTCTAGGATAGTAGCAAAAAAATTAAATCCAGATGAAAATACTTTAAAAAACAAAAGAAAAAGGTAGCTATTATAATAGTAAAAGTACAAAGAAATGCAGCACATTCAGGCAGGCGAAACCCCTTGAAAGCACTCAAAACTACCTAGAATTATCCAGACTAGTCACCAAGATAATACTTTTTTAAATTCTCTTGTAGATATATGTTTTGTTAATGTATGAATCAAGCATAGAAGTTTAACCATCTTGGCGTCTTATTTACAAGCGATAACAGGATGGATCGGGGCCTTTTCTGTAGTCTGTCGTGATCAGTGATGGGAATAATAGCATTAAAATAAACGGCATTACTTTTTTCAGTATCGAGTAATCAAACAAATTACTTTTTCCATTGTTACAACACTGTTACTAACGGTTATTAAATGGGGTGTGTTATAAACTATCTCACTGAAGCTCTTATCATCTGTCGTGGCTCTCAGCCACAGAAGCTAAGCTTTTTTCTTTGGTGAAGGGAAGAGCAAGGAGCGAGACAATCGCATAAGTGATAATGATTGGCTAAGGTAGAGTAAGCCTTCATGGTTAGCCGATCAGAGGCAGAGTTCATTTACACACAAACCACAAACGCACAGAGCAGCCCTGCTCAGGCAATCTAGCAGATGTAAGCTGAAACAATGGCGGGTCTGGAGGGAAAGATTGTGTTTTCAAAATGGAAGTACAGACACTACTTTATTCTCCGTGAGGTAAAATGGCAAGAACGTACATGTGAAGTAAATATTAAATGTTTGGTACAAGTAGGCTACTTGTCTATGTAATTCCACTTTATGCAACTGGCTTGTGAAACCTTAGAAAAAAATCTAAGTTCGTAGACACATTTAAAACTTAAAAAAAGTAACAATAGTTACGTTCCCTGTTAACTAGTTACTTTTCTAGTGGAGTAACTAGTAAAGTAACTAGTAACTATAACCAATTACTTTTTCAAAGTAACATGCCCCACACTGTGATTGTGATGAATAGGAAGGTTAGCCAAAAAATGAAGCACTTGTTTTACTGGTCCATCTATGTTCTGACCTTCATGTACGGTCATGATGTGAATGTGGATTGAAAGAGCAATATCCCTGATAGAAGTGGCCGAATGTGCCTCCTCTGTAGGGTGGCACGGCTCAGCCTTTGAGACAGGATGGGAATTTCTGTCATCCATGGGGATCTTGGAGTAAAGTCAGTTGATCTAGTTTGCCACCTTGATGGCTCCCTTTACAGGTTTTCCAGGCAAGTCCACCTGGGAGGAAAACTTGGAACAGACCCAGAACTCGCTGACAGGACGCAAAACGGCTCCATAAAACTTCCCTGGATCGCAAAACAAGGGTCACGTTTGGGACATATCTGTAAGGCTTAAATTATTTATAATCTGTCTTAGTCACAAGTTTCCTGGAGGGTTTATGATTCAGTTCCACAGAGTAAACGCTGCAAGGAAATCACAAGTTAAGGCTGGTTGTGTTCACAACTGAAACCGTGTGCTTTAGTTGTGCTTAGAAAGAAATAGTTGGTACCTTTCTGTGGACTTTATAGTGAATTCAAATAAATTATAAAACATACACTCTGTGACAGTCATTGTTTACGCCTTTATTGCTAAAAATCAAAGATTTTTTATGATTGTGTCGAAGGCTTTTCTCCCACATGCTCTGCGGCTGAAAAATAAGGCGGTCATGGCGGACGGATTACCTGCTCAATATGAACTCACATATTAAGAACCACATAGTTGAAACAAGTATGAGAAATGGCAAGGGTAAATGGAAGTTCAAGCAAAATAACCTCCTCAGAATAAAAAAAGGTAACAAACTTTCCAGGTTCTAAAGTCAAAATGTGCCCTAAATTGTCAGATAATTAAATACATAGATAAAAAAATAGTAGGTGGGCAGATGGATGGATGGATGGCAGACTAAGAGACTGCAGTAAAGAAGGAAATTTACCTTTTTGTAAGTATTGATTTAAAGCTATATTTATCACCTGATGGTGGTCAGAGGGCCCGGTGGGGCCAACTGTATGGCAGCTGCACTTCTGTCAGTCTGCCTCATGGCAGCTTTGGCTACAATGCAACCTATTGCTGTCAGTGTGTGAATGTGTGAATGACTAATTGTAGTGTAAAGGACTTTGGGGTCATCTGACTTGATAATGAGCTATACAAGTGCAGGCCATTTATCATGGTGCATGTGAACTCACCAGACAGAGAAAACAAGCCTTTACCTTGTCTCTGGTGATCTTTGGAAAAACATCCATCACCACATCCAAGGCCGACTTGATGAATGCTTGCTTCAGCTCTTTGTAGTCGGCCCCTCTGTTCGTCACTTTGCCGTCCTTCCACTCCTCAAACCACGAGTATTTGGCAAAACTGACCAGGCTCAAAGTAGACTTTCCTAGATAAAAAAAGACAATGATCAAGAAAGCATTCCAGATGAGGGTTTATTCCCATCATCGAGTCTCATCTAGTACCTGGCGATCTCTCCTCCCATGATGGATCTTTGGCTGATGGGGAGGCAACAAACAGCAAGGGGATTTTTTTAGAAGCCTTTTCTCTCTCCTCATTCATATATTTCTCCATCCTTTAATGAACAGAGATAAATCTGGTGAATTTACACTAAACATTCAGCCTGAGCAGCTTGAATCTGTAACATCTGCATTAATAACAACCTTGGAAACATTTGACTTGAGGTTTTGTACAAGCAAAGACTACATGGTATCTGCCACTGACACTAGAACAACCAGGAAGTACATTATATATATATATATATATATATATATATAATGTACTTATATATATATATATATATATATATATATATACATTGAACCGCAGAGGGGGAGTCATTCTGACCCCATAGAAACAATATAAAACGCTGCATGCTCAGCTGGCAGTGAGCTTGATAGCACAACAAACATGGTTTAATAGATATTTATTTAAAAAAAAATACAATATAGGTCTTCCTGTATTAACAGGGTTAGTTATACTCACTTGCTGACAGAGCAACAAACAAGGTTATAAAATAGCTCTATGGCCTTTGCATATTGCAGCAGGCTGTAAACTACAGGCTACAGTCATACTGATGCAGAATCTGGAATAACGAGCAACAATGAAAGACTAAATGTGGAAGCTTTGGCCTCATTTCAGGACATGATGGCACAGGATTTTGGACTAGGGAGAATTACGTTGGTTTGCATGAAGGAATCCAAAGTCAACAACTTCAGTCATCAATATTATTTAAAAACAAGGCTGAAAATGACCCTAAAAACACGATGGAACAATTTTCCAGCGGGGAACAGATGACAACAGGCCTGTTTGCTGGCATCAGTACTGCATCAAATGCAATGACTCTCTACTGCAACCCGATAAATTGCATCTATGAGCTCTACAGACAATCTCACACAGAGTATGTTATCACATAAGGTCCTACAAAGGCAACAAGCAAATAAAGGAGTAAGAACTTTGGAGCAAAATGGCAAGCACACATAACGTAAACCTATAAATGCATTATATGGACAGCTGTGTGCTGCATGCTGTGCCTGCTCTTCATACTTCCAACTCTGTATTGGGCAGGGGAAATGAGGTACTGAATATTTTGTGAGAGTGTGTTTCAGCATTTATAAAAACATTTTGTCAACAATTACAAAGCTGTCTAAAAGTCACAATTTGTTAGTCTCATTTGTTCATAGTTTATATTTTTTTGGCTTCACCTAATTCAATAAAACATGAGAGTTTCCTATAGCTACTGTACATTTAAAAATATTGAGCGTAAAAAAGCTATTTTATAGTTAAATTAACACACAAAAAAATATTTTGTGTTTTTTGCTGATCAACTATCATTTCATTTACAATGTATAAAACTGTTAATTTTTAGCATAATTAGCTGTTTGAATGTAATTTTCTGTGATTGTTAAGGCACTTCTGACATGGACGCAAAATGTCTCTCTCTGGTGGCCATAGGGGATATGGGACTCCTCGTTGCTCTTGTGATTAACAAAAAGTAAAGATATGCTAGATTCAAGAAAAAAATCTTATAGGAATTAAAAGAGAAAACATACAGTTAATCAAAATTGTTCTCAGCAAAGATCCAGTAGTTGTTTGCTTTCAGGCCCAGCTCCTCCTTGGTTCCATTCAGACCCACAAAGATGCTCAAGCCTCCTTCACTGTGCTTCACCATACTTAGCTGCTTCAGGATATCTACAAGGCAGCAGAATAACAGCAAGCTGCCGAAAAAATGTCTGGCATCAGCAGCACAGAAATGCATTCAGGCCAGTGAGAATGCTGTCTGACCTGGCATGGCCTGGAGCTCCTTGGGCAGCAGCTTCTCATAGGTATTGAAGATACCAGCATCAGAAATGACCATAGGGGCACGGACATGCACCTCCTCTTGACCTTTTAACACACTCACACCTGAAAAAAGAAGAAGCAAAAGCTATGGATTCATCTTATCAACAGACTAGCTTAATGAACTCATCAAGTCAAGCTCACCATAAGCTTCCTTTGCATCGTTGAACAAGATACGGTTGACTGGGGCTCGAACCAGAACGGCGCCCCCTGCCTTCTCAATGATGGGAATCATATGGTAAGCAATCTCACTGCTGCCTCCTTTAGGATACCAGGCTCCGCTTAGGTAGTGGGTTATCAGCAAACTGTGCAAGGCAAAGCTGGCATCTTTTGGTTTGTTCCCTGAAGATCACATATGAAACCACAAACACTGAGCAGCCTGCTCACAAAATGAATTCATGAAATAGCAGAGAACTGCTATAAGTCAAGACTCAAATCCAATTCTAAATCTGATTGGAGGGAAAAAGCAACATCAATAAAACTCCAAAATCGCAGATTTTACATTAATGTGGGTATCATATAATAGTAAATAATTTTTTTAAGAGCAAATTTCTCCAACCAGAGCCTTGATAAAATGTGGAAAAACCAATGTCAACCACTGTCATGTGTTCTGGATATGTCATCAGTCATTTTCTACCGCTTATTCCATAGTGGGTCGCGGGGGAGCTGGTGTCTATCTCCAGCAGTCTATGGGCGAGAGGCGGGGTACACCCTGGACAGGTCGCCAGTCCATCGCAGGGCAACACACAAACAACCACGCACACACTCATTTATACACCTAAGGGCAATTTAGAGTGACCAATTAACCTAACTGGCATGTTTTTGGACTGTGGGAGGAAGCCGGAGTACCCGGTGAGAACCCACGCATGCACGGGGAGAACATGCAAACTCCATGCAGAAAGACCCCCGGCCAGGCATCGAACCCAGGACCTTCTTGCTGCAAGGCAACAGTGCTACCAACTTTTTGAGTCTTACCACAGACTTTCAATTGAATTTGGATCTGGAGTTAGTAGGGTTGAAGCCATGCCATACTGTTTCCATTTTGTCCAACGTGTTATTATTGTTTTAAAACCTAATCTTCCTTTAAGCCTTTTCACAACATTCCTTCTACCGGTCTGTATGTACTATACAGAGACATTTAGGAGACCAAGTCAACAGCATCTCATGTGATGTTCATTGTTTGACCAAAAAAGAAAATTAAACTATCACCAGGCGTACCGTAGGTGCCAAAGATGTAGGTAAAGACAGCTCTGTGGTCCTTGTTTTCTGTCAGCTCGTTGACCACATCTGTCAGGCTGCGCGGCGCCATTTTGAAGAAGAAAGACAGATGTTTGACGAGACCAGTGTGGATCAGGAACTTGGCCAAGGGTAAGGGGCAGAGCTTCAGCAGAGCCAGGAACCAGACACCCCGCGCAGTTTTTTGCAGACAAAACACAGCACACACAGATGGTAACAGTAGACCAGCAAGGACACTTGAGTTAAAACAACTGTTCCATTTACATGATAATCCAACATTTCTTGGCTCCCTAATCACCGCTGCTTTGGTTTCAGATGTACATCTGAGGTGTTTCAAGGAGGTTTCAACAGCTGTTTATCCTAACATGTGAATACAACTAAATACAAACATTACTCATCATCATTACGAGGTTCAGGAAGCAAGGCCGCAGGATTTGTGATCTTTGTCTCTCTGTTTTGTTTTCATTTCAGCCAAGCAGTGTTCAAGAAGACAGAACTAAAAAAGGATTAAATGCCAGTACTCACAAACCTATTAGCTTACTAGCTAATCCATTTTTATTTGGAAAAATTTCACAAAAGTTCACTGTGTTCTTGAGATGTCAGCTATAAACCTTAAGCATTATTTCAGTGTTCTAAATACAATAGTATAGCAGGCATTTGTGGCCCCCTTTATCAGATATACATGAGTCTCAAATGTCACCTGCCATCCAGGGAACACAGCAAACATGTTGAAGATGATCCTTAAAAAACATAACACTATGCATCACCCCACAGTAAAACATGATGGAGGCAGCATCATGCTGTGGGAATGTTTTTATTGGATGGATGGAACTAAATACAGGGAAATTCTAAGAAGAAAATCTCAAAGATGCAGCAAAATACTTGTGACCATGCAGAGATTCACCTAGCAGCAGATTACGAACCCCATTAATTCACATAGACCGACACAAAGTAGTGAAGAATAGTGAAGGTGAAGTAAAAAGATTCATCGTTTTCAAAAGTTTTATAAATAGAAATTGTGTGTTGTCTGCATGCATTCAGACCTCTTGACGCAAAATCACATTTTGCTGCAATTGCAGCTGCAAGTGTTCCAATGTGTTTCCCTACCAGCTTTGCACAACCAGATACTGAAATATATATTTTTTTAAATAGCCCGAGCTCACTCAGGCTGGACGGACAGCACCAATATTCAAGTCCAGCCACATATACTCTATTGGATTTAGGGTCTATTCTTTGACTTGGCCATTGTAATACATGAATATGCTTTGATCCAAACCATTGTACCTCTTGAGTCCTGCTAATGACCTAAATGATTCATGTGTGTTAAAGCAGAGAATATGCAGAGATATTTCTAAAAGTTGCAGGAGACCATTGAAGTTTATCGTTGTAACAAGAAAAAATTTGAAAAATAGAGTTCAGACACTGAATGGTTGTATAATGTCCGTCTAATCCAAGAAATACATGATGTCACAGGATCGACCAGGAATGGGTGAATGATAAAGTGAACTATATGGAGGTGGGTTCATGAGTGTTTATGTTGTTGTTATGTGTATGTAGAACATTGATCTTACAAGGACTTTGAACAGATGGCAGTCAAAATCCAAATAATGCAGTGTGTTTATGTCGAGGCCTACTAGGAGAAAAAGCATTGCATGTAAGGCTAGAGACTGAATCATAAGTAAGACTATTTTGGAAATGGTTAATGCTATTATCAGTTTAATATAACTTGTCACGGGACCCTACCTTCACCAGCTTCATGTACTCGTCGATGACCTTCTCTTCTCCAGGGAAGCGCTTCTTCAGCTATTCACAGAAGCGAGTGCTGCCGCTGTAGATGGGGTAGGAGCGCCGGTTTTCAGGAGTTCCCAACACAACGTGGTCAAATGGGTTCTCCAGCTTCTCCCACTGCAGTTGTCCATTGGTCATCTGGTCCAGCATGCATCGAAAAGGCTTGTGTTCCAAAAGTTCACCGATGTAGTGGATACCTGCAATATGTAACGGTGTTATCACAGAAATTGCTTCAACAAAATAATTTTCATCAATTATAACTTTCACTGGAACAAATTTATGGTGCTTTTTAAATGTATTTTCTTGCATATTTGAAAGACATGCGACAATCATCTTACCAACATCAAACTCAAAGCCCTTCTCTGTGAATGTGTGGCAGCATCCCCCAGCCCGATCATGCTGCTCTAGAACCAGAACCTTCTTTCCAACTTTGGCTAGCAACACAGCCAGGCCGAGTCCACCAACACCACTGCCAATGACAACTGCATCAAGGTTGTCTGGTACTTTACTGGCCAAGAAACCTATCGGGGAAAAAGGGTAAGATTAGGCAATATAACTGTGGTTAAAAAATATATCGAAAGCAAACAAACATGTTTGTTTAATTAGATTTAATTTAAAAACACTTCATATGTCATTCTGATAAAAATTTTAGAAATGAAAATGGAATTGGTCAAAATGAGAATGGGCAGCTAAGACCTCAAAGAAAACTGGAAATCAGAAAAAGCCTGATCAGTGCATCTCCAGCGAAAATGTTCAGTTATTGAAGTTACAGTCTTTGATTCTGTGAAACCTTTTGTTAACATTAACTCCCATCTCAAAGCTTTGATGTTTTACTTAAAATAAATGTGTTTAAATGAGCCCAAAAAACGGGACAAATTACAGGTCCTTCTCAAAATATTAGCATATTGTGATAAAGTTCATTATTTTCCATAATGTCATGATGAAAATTTAACATTCATATATTTTAGATTCATTGCACACTAACTGAAATATTTCAGGTCTTTTATTGTCTTAATACGGATGATTTTGGCATACAGCTCATGAAAACCCAAAATTCCTATCTCACAAAATTAGCATATTATTAAAAGGGTCTCTAAACGAGCTATGAACCTAATCATCTGAATCAACGAGTTAACTCTAAACACCTGCAAAAGATTCCTGAGGCCTTTAAAACTCCCAGCCTGGTTCATCACTCAAAACCCCAATCATGGGTAAGACTGCCGACCTGACTGCTGTCCAGAAGGCCACTATTGACACCCTCAAGCAAGAGGGTAAGACACAGAAAGACATTTCTGAACGAATAGGCTGTTCCCAGAGTGCTGTATCAAGGCACCTCAGTGGGAAGTCTGTGGGAAGGAAAAAGTGTGGCAGAAAACGCTGCACAACGAGAAGAGGTGACCGGACCCTGAGGAAGATTGTGGAGAAGGGCCGATTCCAGACCTTGGGGGACCTGCGGAAGCAGTGGACTGAGTCTGGAGTAGAAACATCCAGAGCCACCGTGCACAGGCGTGTGCAGGAAATGGGCTACAGGTGCCGCATTCCCCAGACCTGGGCTACAGAGAAGCAGCACTGGACTGTTGCTCAGTGGTCCAAAGTACTTTTTTCGGATGAAAGCAAATTCTTCATGTCATTCGGAAATCAAGGTGCCAGAGTCTGGAGGAAGACTGGGGAGAAGGAAATACCAACATGCCAGAAGTCCAGTGTCAAGTACCCACAGTCAGTGATGGTCTGGGTGCCGTGTCAGCTGCTGGTGTTGGTCCACTGTGTTTTATCAAGGGCAGGGTCAATGCAGCTAGCTATCAGGAGATTTTGGAGCACTTCATGCTTCCATCTGCTGAAAAACTTTATGGAGATGAAGATTTCATTTTTCAGCATGACCTGGCACCTGCTCACAGTGCCAAAACCACTGGTAAATGGTTTACTGACCATGGTATCACTGTGCTCAATTGGCCTGCCAACTCTCCTGACCTGAACCCCATAGAGAATCTGTGGGATATTGTGAAGAGAACGTTGAGAGACTCAAGACCCAACACTCTGGATGAGCTAAAGGCCGCTATCGAAGCATCCTGGGCCTCCATAAGACCTCAGCAGTGCCACAGGCTGATTGCCTCCATGCCACGCCGCATTGAAGCAGTCATTTCTGCAAAAGGATTCCCGACCAAGTATTGAGTGCATAACTGGACATGATTATTTGAAGGTTGACGTTTTTTGTATTAAAAACACTTTTCTTTTATTGGTCGGATGAAATATGCTAATTTTGTGAGATAGGAATTTTGAGTTTTCATGAGTTGTATGCCAAAATCATCCGTATTAAGACAATAAAAGACCTGAAATATTTCAGTTAGTGTGCAATGAATCTAAAATATATAAATGTTAAATTTTCATCATGACATTATGGAAAATAATGAACTTTATCACAATATGCTAATATTTTGAGAAGGACCTGTATATTTAAATGATCTAGAAGTCAAAATAACATTACACGATCTGAACACTACCAGTTTAAATTTTAACGCTGCACATATTGCTTTGCAACCATGAACTTTACATCAATGTCATAAACTAAGCTATGAGATTTAAAGTGTTTTGACGAAACAAACCAAACTATATTCGTGACTTTACAGCTTGCATGAGTTTCTACTGTTTTGACTGCAAACTTATCTACATAAACTCACCTTGCTTAAGGACTTTATTTTTCTCTTTCTTGTCGTAAACCTTCTTTTTCAGCGGCTCTCGACAGTCCTTCTCGAAGGGGTTCGGACCTGAGCTGCCGAAGACATATTTAAGTATAAAAATGACCCAAACTATGCAAGCAAAGGATATAATTGTCAACATCACGCCAGTCTTTCTTTGCAATGGCCTGTCAACTGTCAACTCTGAGTTCACTTCCCTGTTAGTTATATAAGACCGCCCACATTACTGACAGGAGACGACAGTAGCCAATCACAGAATTGGATTTCTTATACGTAAGACAATGCCGTCCAATGAGCGACGGGCACGATATGGGAGTTGTGTGTATGTTATACTGCTTGGGTGCAGCTACAATTGACTTTTATAACATTAAAATCTAGACACAGATCATACATTTAAACAAATTATTAAGTTCTGCACAACATTCTAATGTGATTTAATTAAATTTTGCCATTAAAAATAAAAATAAATAAATAAAGTTTATTGATAGTGGTTGCTTTGATTTTTTTTTCCGGTGTCAAACCATGCAGCTAAGCCTTTGCTAAATGTATGTAAAAATGTCAAATAAAAAGCTAGATGGTTAAGAATAAGAAAACAAATGGAATAACTACTTTTGGTAGCAATGAAAAATATACATCCCATATATATATATAGGTATGGGTTTCTTTTATTAGTACAGTGAATTCAAGAGGGGTGGTCCTGAAAAGTTGATATGAATGAGTGGAGCTCTCTGTGGAATGTAGGTCAGGTCAGTTTGCTGGCCAATCAAGCAGTGGTATGTTGGTCATAAAGCAGGTGTGTAAACTTTCCCCTCTCTCTGCTCCCATTTCGTGGACCTCAAAAAACTTGGATTCTGTGTCTCTCCACCCTTCCTACAGACTCTGGGACCTCGTTTGTGCACCTTTTTCCATACTTAATATAAAACGATTTGAATAAATTACCCCTTATGTAATGAATTTAAATGACTTTCATTTATATTTAAACATTTAAACAATAATCACATTTTCTGGGATGTCTCTATATGTGTGTATGCTTCACACACCTTTCTGGTTTGAATGTATCTTCAGGAAAACAGCTCCACATACAGGGCTAGCACAGTTTTTAAAGCACTATGAGCCATGTTTGGTGTTTTTATGAGTATCAACAGTTACAGAAAATACCATGTTTGAGGTCCTTTTAAGAACGATCAAATAAATTGTGGAAAAACATGTTTTAGACCAATATTTAATGATTTTTGGTTCTCGACGTCATAGTTTCATTAACTTTCTGCAGTTTTGCATTTTTTCCTGTACTCGGATCTAAATAAATTATTCATTCATTCATCTTCTATACTGCTTATTTCATAGTGGGTCATTGGGGGCTGGTGCCTATCTCGTGTAACTCTACGGGCGAGAGGCAGGGTACACCCTGGACAGGTCGCCAATCTATCGCAGGGCAACATGGAGACATACAGGAAAGACAACCATGCACACACTCATTCATATCTAACAGCAATTTTAGGGACCAATTAACCCAATAGTCATGTTTTTGGACTATGGGAGAAAGCCAGAGTACCCGGTGAGAACCCACGCATGCACAGGGAGAACATGAAAACTCCATGCAGGAAAACCCCCAGGGAGTCAAACCCAGGACCTTCTTGCTGCAAAGCAACAGTGCCACGGTGGCGCTACCAACTGCGCAACCGTGCAGCACATCTAAAGAAATTGATGTGCTGTTAATCACATTTAATTTTGTTTAGGTTTTTATTGCAAACTCAGTTTGTTCAACTGTGAAACAGAATATTTCGTCAACGTTTTGTATTTCCTAAGGGAAAGAATTGAACCTCATCCAGCAGCAGTGAATTTGCAGTAATCTGGCCACATGCTGGTTACTCATAGTTATAAGAAAAGCAACATTTGTGTATGAAAACATCTTCACCTTTCATGGAAATAAATACACCTGAAACTTCAGAAAAAGTTAATAACTGAATCTGAAAACTTATTTTTGCAAGATGTATGATTTTGAAATATAAATATACAGCCTGTTTGATACGTTTTCCAACAAACTCGCATCAACTTCTAGAAGTTATTTATTTTCTGCTCCAGAACAAAAAAACCTCACTGGCATCTTCACATTCATTTCCTGCACCACATCACAGCAAAATCAACTTTTTAGATTTTTTTTTTTTTTGGAAAAACCAAGTTTTACATAAGAAAAGATTTCTTAGAAGCATTTCCCCAGTCATCAACCGTGCTCCTCTGCAAATTGTGACTCCATCATTCCATTGCTCAATCATATAAAACCTCACCCAGTTTGACAGAAGCCAAGTAGTCGATATGCAGGATATGTTGAAATAAATCATGCTGTGTAGTAATATTAGTGTGTTGTCTTGTCCTTATCATGAAGTTAACTGGCACAATTATCAGTCCAGCCAGGAAAATCCAGCACACTAAAACTCCATGTTTGTTTACATTTAAATAATTTAAGTCTTTATTGAAGTAATACATCTCAACTTAATTCTTGGACTTTCCCATAACGGTTACTTGCATTCCAGGCTGGAAAAGTAATTTAGATTTCTCTTCTTGCCTTGAAACCTCACAGATGTTTAGGAAACGTAATTTAAGGAGTGTGTGGGACCACAAGGGGGAACAATTTTCAACTGGGGACACATTTAAATTAAAAGACAGTATTACAAATATGATCTCTGGTGATAAGCATGCAGCACAACCACCCCATCAGAATGCCTTCAGCCCCTTTGTAGCAGTCCAGCCTGATCAATATGGATCTGGGTTTCTTTTATTAGTACAGTGAATTCAAGAGAGATGGTCCTGAAAAGTTGATATGAATGAGTGGAGCTCCAGAAGATGAAAGCCAGCTCTGGGTTTAATTCAAGCAGTGCTGAGCAACCTTAATGGCTGCCGGGAAACATTAAAAACAAAAAGGGGTCAAGAACAACAGCAAAGATCTAACCGGAAGCCCTTATCTTAAGTTTGTTTTTGGTATTTATTAACCACATCTTTTTGAGCCTCCTTTTTAAAATCTCTTTCACCCATTTTGTTTTTTTATTTCTAAAACTTAAGAATTACTTTTATTTTAGTTGTAAAAACCACTTCCAATATTTGAAGAAAAAACCAAACAGTAGATTCTACTCTGCATGTGTTAAGCCATTAACTGTAGTTATGTCTGACATATATGTACAAGTACTGTAGGTTTCACAGATAGTAGTAGCCAGTAACCCATGAAATCAGAGGGTGTGTGTGTGTGTGTGTGTGTGTGTTTTGGTACAATTTAAGACAGCTTTCAGAGGAAATACAGTTGTTTGCAATGATAAACTACAATGGCTTAAGGTCCATGTGGTTGAGGGAGGGGGAAGACCTGAGGGCTCTCCCAGCCCCATACACCTGGCAGCAGTAGTGCAGGTCAAAGTTCAAAAGGTCAGAAAGTAAAAATGGGTGGTGTGTTTTCTTTTCTGAAAGCATGAAGTCATCAGTCCATGGTGCGGTCTTCAGGCCCATTGGTGACGCGTGCTTATACTGTAAAAGGATGTCACTGCAGAACCAATCCAACCTGGCAAAGAAACAGTGGAGCCGTTAGCCAAAAACTGCTCAAAGGAATTTTAGACGGAGTAAGGAATATGAATGACCAGAAACTTTTACATGTTGACATTATAAAATTTGCCCAATACAAAATATAACTGGCAAAGGGAAAAGAGAAGTGGAAAATCCTTCTGGAGAAATGACTCACAAAATGTCATCTTAAATTAAATTTTTTCTGGTACTTTAGAGAAGTATATAAAAACATTTTTATTTGTGATATTTAAAAGCCAAAATTTAAATTTGATGGGTATATTGTTATAAGACTATCTATAATAAGAATATCATTAAAAAGGGTATTTATTTCAGTGATTCAAGTCAAAAACTCAGCTCATTTTATTTCAGTTCATTTCGATGACTACAGCTTACAGCTAATGATGGAAAACCAACATTCAGTTTCTCAGAAAATTTAAACACTACAGGTCCTTCTCAAAATATTAGCATATTGTGATAAAGTTCATTATTTTCCATAATGTCATGATGAAAATTTAACATTCATATATTTTAGATTCATTGCACACTAACTGAAATATTTCAGGTATTTTATTGTCTTAATACGGATGATTGTGGCATACAGCTCATGAAAACCCAAAATTCCTATCTCACAAAATTAGCATATTTCATCCGACCAATAAAAGAAAAGTGTTTTTAATACAAAAAACGTCAACCTTCAAATAATCATGTCCAGTTATGCACTCAATACTTGGTCGGGAATCCTTTTGCAGAAATGACTGCTTCAATGCGGCGTGGCATGGAGGCAATCAGCCTGTGGCACTGCTGAGGTCTTATGGAGGCCCAGGATGCTTCGATAGCGGCCTTTAGCTCATCCAGAGTGTTGGGTCTTGAGTCTCTCAACGTTCTCTTCACAATATCCCACAGATTCTCTATGGGGTTCAGGTCAGGAGAGTTGGCAGGCCAATTGAGCACAGTGATACCATGGTCAGTAAACCATTTACCAGTGGTTTTGGCACTGTGAGCAGGTGCCAGGTCATGCTGAAAAATGAAATCTTCATCTCCATAAAGTTTTTCAGCAGATGGAAGCATGAAGTGCTCCAAAATCTCCTGATAGCTAGCTGCATTGACCCTGCCCTTGATAAAACACAGTGGACCAACACCAGCAGCTGACACGGCACCCCAGACCATCACTGATTGTGGGTACTTGACACTGGACTTCTGGCATTTTGGCATTTCCTTCTCCCCAGTCTTCCTCCAGACTCTGGCACCTTGATTTCCAAATGACATGCAGAATTTGCTTTCATCCGAAAAAAGTACTTTGGACCACTGAGCAACAGTCCAGTGCTGCTTCTCTGTAGCCCAGGTCAGGCGCTTCTGCTGCTGTTTCTGGTTCAAAAGTGGCTTGACCTGGGGAATGCGGCACCTGTAGCCCATTTCCTGCACACGCCTGTGCACGGTGGCTCTGGATGTTTCTACTCCAGACTCAGTCCACTGCTTCCGCAGGTCCCCCAAGGTCTGGAATCGGCCCTTCTCCACAATCTTCCTCAGGGTCCGGTCACCTCTTCTCGTTGTGCAGCGTTTTCTGCCACACTTTTTCCTTCCCACAGACTTCCCACTGAGGTGCCTTGATACAGCACTCTGGGAACAGCCTATTCGTTCAGAAATTTCTTTCTGTGTCTTACCCTCTTGCTTGAGGGTGTCAATAGTGGCCTTCTGGACAGCAGTCAGGTCGGCAGTCTTACCCATGATTGGGGTTTTGAATGATGAACCAGGCTGGGAGTTTTAAAGGCCTCAGGAATCTTTTGCAGGTGTTTAGAGTTAACTCGTTGATTTAGATGGTTAGGTTCATAGCTCGTTTAGAGACCCTTTTAATAATATGCTAATTTTGCTTTTGTGAGATAGGAATTTTGGGTTTTCATGAGCTGTATGCCAAAATCATCCGTATTAAGACAATAAAAGACCTGAAATATTTCAGTTAGTGTGCAATGAATCTAAAATATATGAATGGTAAATTTTCATCATTACATTATGGAAAATAATGAACTTTATCACAATATGCTAATATTTTGAGAAGGACCTGTACATAAGACCAATTAATAGGAATTTTAATACATACGTGTTATTTTATGGCCAACGCAACCATGGAGAAACCCGCTGACTTTACCCCAGTCCAGCAGTCATAAGCCTCTTTCACAAAACATTTCTGTCATGAACCTGTAAAGACGAGCTGCTTCTGAGGTCCCTTTGGCCGTTTGTAAAAACCAAGTCAAGGTGAGTGACATCCCACAAACAAGTCGGCAGCGCGGGCCGAGAGGGGTGTTGTGCGGCGTTAACATCAGCACTACTTCTAAAATCTGCATTGGGAGGGAAGAGTGCTCTCCTCATACCAGATCAAACACAGGCATATCCAGGTCATTCATCTCATAGATGAATGTGGCAAAAAAATCAAACTTATTGCTCAGGTGCTAATCTTTTATGTTTAATCAGTAAGAACAAAACTTATTTGACAAATAATGGAAAAAGTCATATTCTTTTTATCCTTCCGATTAATACCTCATATGAGTTATAGTTAAATAAGAAAGTTTACTTATAACCATTTGGCATCCAGGTGATCTGCTCCTCCAAATGTTGCTATTTTATAAAAGATACCGGCTTAGTTTGGGAAAACAATGAGACTTGTATAGCTTCCATTTTTTAGTTCAGTGTAGTGATGATCTCTGCCTCATAATTCGTTCCCTGAAAAGCAGCAAAATGGACTATACTGATGAGCGTTTCTGAGATGTTATATTAAAGTGCTCAGAGGGGTGACAAAAAGGTTGAAACCCGGTCATATTAAGCAGCTGGCTCTTATCCCTCAATAAGAAAAACTGGAATGAAGAGACAGACCAAAAAAAAATGCCTGACAGTAAAAGACTGAGCCCGCTCTTAAAAGAACAAACACATTTTTAACTTTTACTACTTTCAGAGTCTTTCAGGCAATTTTTGTGCAAATACTATAAATTTTGTTTTACCTTTTCTGCTCCCATGCTGGGACACTTCCAATTGTACAGATAATACTGTAGGTTCCCATCCCCAATGCCAAACTTAAGCTTCTCCAAGAAAGTCTTGTTTTCCATTAGATCCAGTGCATTAAAGACATCGAAGCCTTTCTGTAAAAAGGCACAAAACAGAATGAGATTGCCTTGTCTGAAAGACACCCAGGCAGCTCATGTAAGTTTGTAAAACTGTGGGAAACAAACCGATTTCGCCAGAATGAGAGCATCAGACATCAGGTCCAGCAGTGGTGTGCTGGTGTGCACATTGTAGAAGGAGTACGCTGCTTTAAGACTGCGATGTACAGGGTGATTCATTATGGTGGAAGGCAGTGTGTAGAAACTCAGGAAATCTGTCACTTTGCCTTCGTTCTGTCAGGCAATAAAATCACCATTACCAAGATGTCTTTATGAAGGTGTGAGTAATCTATGCGGAAATGTTAACCTAAATATATTCACCACCTCCACCACGTATGTGTCAATAATGGTCTCCTGCGGGAGCAACCAGTGCTCCACCTCCTCCTCGTTCATGGCAGGAACCAGGTTGAACTGGCTAAAGTATTCTCGGAGGAGGCGATGTACGACTGGCACATCCTTCTTGGTCATTGGTCGCAGACCAGAAGTCTTTGGGGACTGAAGGAAAATTAGACAAGATTAAAAACATGACAAAAGAAGAATTTAGTTAATGATCTGAGTCTAAATCTGTATCCATTCTCCCACCAACCTCAGGCAAACGGTACAACTTCATGGTGCGCTGCATAGTCATGTTCCTGCTCAGATGGGAGAACTTCACTTCAATTAGTTTTCTGGGGTTCAAAGAGCGATGCCAGTACCTGTGCACATGAGAAGTGAATTAAAGGAGGCAATATTCAAGGCATTACATCAAGTAAAAAGAGATATTCCCTTCTGCCATACAAACCTGCAAGTTCCCACAGGTTTGGGCAGAACCACTCCGGCAGTGTACACCGCCTGGAAAATACCCTGAAGGTTGACCCGTCTCGTGATCTCTCGGATCAGAACTGGAGCGACCCGTTTAGCTCGCAGTTTCTTGTGGACGCACAAGAAATTGATCTCTACCATTTTCTTTTCTCTAAATCACAAGAAGAAGTGATGAGACATAATGACTTTGCCTGGTGATGGACTATTTCCATGTTTAGTCACGGGACACACCCTCAATAAGAAACATAAATAAAACCACCCCACGTTACTGGGTTAACGTACATGTCATATATGCGGATGGTGGCTGGAATCGCACTGATAAATCCAACCAGCTTCTGATTGGAGTTCACTCGAACTCCACAATGCCACTGAGGCAGCCAACCTGGAGGTCGTAAGGCCCTAAACAAGACCCAGGTGATTCATTTTGATGTCAGAATACCAACAAAAAAAAGGGTAGATATTTACAGTGTACTTACACAGGAAATAAATTCACCTGTAAAACTGAAAAAAATTAAACTGTAATGAACTTCATTTATGAAGCTTTGAGAATTACCAGAGCAAGAACTCCGGGGAGTAGTCAAATCTGAACATGTTGTCATCGTCTTCCACGTAGTTCTCGTTGAGGAGGGTGTAGAGCTCCTTAAGCTGAAGGACAAATGATACATTTTAATTGCATAAATATGACTTGAACTACAGCAAACAATAGTAAAGAAGCATGTTCTGTGAGCTCATTTCTCCATCATCTGTTACCAGTGTAAATCTGACACTAATTCTGTCTGCATGCGTGCGCAATGACAGTTAAACCCCCCCATGGAGTGCTCTAATTTCAGTCTCCCTCAGACAGGAATATACCCATCATTTAACAAAGTCATTCAGATCATTTTAAACAATTGGTATATCTGCATTAAAGCTTACGTTACTTTTGTTTTAATTAATTAATAAAAGACAAAAATTGGCTTGTTTAAAATAAAATAAAAATCAGTGTTGTGCACTTTGACAGTGATAAATGCTTTGTTGAACTTTGAACCTGATGGGGTTTTTATACCGAGGGACGCTGTCCTGTTAATATTAAACATGGCTCTTTTCAGAAGAAAACTTGGACACAGGCATCATCCTCTGGGGGCTGCTGTTACTGAGAAATACAGATTTTATATTATTCTGAGCTACATCTGCGTGCCAGCTTTTGTTGTTACCCCTCAGGAACCTGCTGCAGGAAGCGATTATGTCCAGGTGTGGGTTTGCAGGTACAACAAAGTCTAAAACCACAGGAAAGTGGCAGCTGAGTGCATTCTGTCACTTTCTAGTAGAGGCACATGTAGTCAAACTAACAAAACATATGATGATTTAATTAATGTGGGAAAGGGGGCCAGTTGACAAGCTTAAAAAGCATCAAGCAACAAAGGAGACAGGCGAGGAAGAAAGCTACTGAGAAGTCTAAAGCAAGGTTAGGTTATAAAAGAACATCCCAACTGTGCACTTCGCAACCCATCATCTGAAAATGGAAACAGTATGACACAACTGCAAAGCTAGGAAGACATGGCTGTACATCTCAACTTACATTTCCAGCAAAGAGCGCAACAACCAGAAAATAAGTCAAGAAGCCCATGGTAACTGTGGGGGAGCTCCAGAGATTCACAGCTCATGTGGAAAACTCTGTTGGCAGGACAACGTCTAGTCAACACATCCGGCCTTCATGGTAGAACAAGATTGTTGAGAGAAAGTCCTGTTTGCCACAAGCCAGGAAGGGAACACAGCAAGCATGTTTAAGGAGGTACCCTGATCAGATAGGACCAAAATTTAACTTTTTGGTCTACATGCAAACCACCAAGTGTGGAGAAAAATGTAAGTTGTTGTCCCCACTATTAAACCACCATGCTGTTCTTATGCTTTCCTCCAGCAGGACAGGGAAGCCAGACGGCATTGAAGGGCCGGTGGATGGAGCTAGATGGAGGGTAATTCAGGTAGAAAAACCCATTAAAAGGCTGCAAAAAAAAACTGGGAATGGGGCAGAAGTTCTGCTTCCAGCAAGACAATGACCCTCAACATATAGCCAGAGCTACAACGGAATGATATAGATCAAAACAGATGTTTTGGCCTACATTCAATAGAAAATATGTGGCATGATTTGAAAAAGTGATGTTCACAGAACCTCTTCATCTAATCTGAGTAAGCTTGAGCTATTTTGCTACAAGGAATGGGTTCACATCTCGGTCTCTAGACCCCAAATGGCTTTCAGTAGTAATGGCAGCAAATGTGGTTCAAAAAAGTACTGACTAAGGTGGCCTTGGTTAGTACTTTGTCTTTACCTTCCACTTCACCATTATTCACTCTGTGTTGTCCTTATAAATAAAACAACATGCATTTGCTGCACTAGGTTATAATTAAAGAAAGTAAAATGAAGAGAAATGAAGGTTTTACTAAAAGATTGTTTCATTTGAACGTTTGCTTGAATTAAGCTTTACTGCGTCTTACCACAGCAGGGTTCCCCAGGTCGAGGGTGTCCCAGCTGAAGCCCTGAGGAAGGCTGTACGGCTCTTCTCTAATGTGGTCTTTATCAGGTTCGATAGAGCCGTGTGATGTTACAGTCTCCCCTGAAGGAAAACAAAAAAAGATGGCATGAAGCACAACCCTGCAATAAAGCGCATGAGGCCCAGAGGATTTTTTTTTGTTTTACAAAAGAATAAAAGCTGTGACGATCATTATACCAAGCTTGGGAACAGGTTGCGTGTCCCAAAACTGATAACTCCTCCGACTGGCCTCCTCCATGGTTTTGGCTGGACCTTGGCCAACGGAAAACAGTTCGATGGCCTTTTGGATCTCCTGTAGCTTATCAGCTGGCAGTGAATTCACCTGTTCAGGGAATAAAAAAACAAAAAACAGTTCAGTTGGTGTGCTACTCCACACTCTGAAGATCTCTACAGGTTGCATTTTGTAGTTGTACTTTAGATTATCTTTCATGCTAAAACAAATGATTTTATGCCTTGGCAAGAGGATCTGGAGCTACTTCTGTGGCACCAGCCTTCTTCTTCTTTTTCTGTTTCTTTTTCTTCTTCTTGGCACCAGTGTCATCAGCCCGGTCACTGGAAAACATGAAAGATATATTGTGCCTGGGAAAACCTTGTCGTGATGACAAATTGAATTGATTACTGAATGTATGATAGAAACAGTCACATTTTAATTTGTGTAAAGGACAAAGATAAGTTATAAGTATAAATCCATCCCAGACTCAATCCCCTTGTTAGTTTTTTGTTTTTGATAAAACAAATGCAATGAATGTAGGGCTGCAACTAGCGATTATTTTGCTAAGCGATTAATCTGTGGACTATTTTGTTGATTAATAATCAGAATGCAAAAGGTGCTTAATAAGAGATTATTTTTTCTTACAGAGTTTGAATCAGGTGAAGCTACAGCTTATGCCACTCAAGGAGTTATTTTGTGTACAATTTTTGCCTAATTACTGCTGAGTGGGTTGTTCTTTCAGCAAATAGCGTGTTTTAGAGTCTGTATACTTCAGTTAATGATTATTCAATTACTAAATTAGTTGACGATTATTTCAATAATCGATTAATCGTGATTAATCCAATTAATTGTTGCAACCCTAAATGAATGTTTACCATTAAGCAAAAAACACAATCAAGAAACAGACAAATTATATTATTATGGCTGTTGTTAATCTAGGTAATAAACACTATATTCACATTGTATTTACTTAATCTCTGTTTGTGTTAATCCCTTCTATTGGCTGTGTAGAAACAGCTGTGTGCATCTAAGCACAGTGCCATGTTTAGCTTTAAAGCAGGTGAGGAAACAGCCATAGCTGTCCATCAGCCAAACTGAAACAGATAAAGTCACAACAGGCAGGACTGATAGTACTGATAGTCTTCTCCAAACCTACTCCCATCCATCCTGAGAATGACTGGATACTTACAGAGGATTATCTCTTTAGTGTCCAACAGAGGACAGAGGCCAGGCTCTGGGCCTGTATTTTAACCCCCAACCCCCTCCCTCCAGTGCTGATGGTGAATCACATGACCTCTGGACAAGAACTACTTGGTATCCAAGCGTGTCTACATACCCATGTACAGGAGGTCAGTGAGTGACAGGGACAATGGACAACAAAACATTAAATAGTTTGTTCTCCATGCATCCATTGCAGTAGAGGAGGAGCAGCTAACAATCAGAACCATTCTTTGTTTGCGTGTTGGGTGGAGGACTGAATTTCCTGCTGATTTATTTCAACGGAATGACCAGGGTCATCACTTTCCCATAAGACCAAAGTGATACCATGTTGTTAATCTCCAAAATGTTTTCAGAATAAACACATGCAACACCATGACCTTATAGAAGCCATGACATAGGAGGGGTCGCAAATGAACTCTTTCTGCAGCTGCCTTTAAAAGCTGAAAAGCTGTGGCTCGCAGCTTAATGAATGGCCAAGTAGGATTTCCATCAGAGCCTAGTTTCCGTATGAGCTCTTCTGAGTTTTGCATCTTCTAGACTTTGCAGATATGTGTCAAAACAAAAACAAAAATAAAAGCTCCCAACACACAATGGTTACAAGAGTCGAGGCACATTATCATCAAAACGTATCCGCTCGTTTCGCTTTTGATTTTGTGTTCAGGCTCGGACAAAAGGGGTTTGACAGCTTTGTTAGCATGGCCAGCTAACTCGTATCTGTCAACCGCAGACAATCAGCTGCCACCTGCAAGAAACTACATGGTGCCACTTTGTAAAATAATAAACATCAAAGTTTTAGATTCTTTAATTTTCACGGAGGACATGGAAGTATGTGATTTGTCGCAAGACCAGTTTCCAACCTCACTTTGATCATTCTTTGACCCCCCCAACGACGCCTTGCTGGAGGCATTTGATGCTAAATTTCTTCTACGTTACTGCAAAAAACGTTCCCTCAACCAATCACATTACAGAGTTAACGCGCAGACATCGGTTGTAACCAATAGGAAGAAAGCTAGTAGGCTGGACTTTAACGACCGACAGTTGCCTTGCCTTCTCGCTAAAGCTTCGGCTAGCATTCGCTTCGGCGTAAAGTAAGATAATAAAACCCGTAAACCGCCGCTGTGTGAATAAGGCTGCCACATTACCCGTCGTCCAAGTGGTGCTCTTCATTTTCACAGTCGCTACAGTGTCCGTGGTCCTCTACATCTTCTTTCTCCGGGATCGGTGCTGTCTCATTCTCATCCGCCATCTTCGACCAGGAAGTGAGGGTCCACGGCGTGCGCTGGTCGCCTTTAAACAAGCCTTGACGCTATTGGCTCAGCTGGGGAGGCGCCTTTAATGTCGCCCATGGTGCTCATGTCAAAGTGTTTGCTGTAAACAATAGCGAAATCAATGCAATAACAACAGTCATGACGGAACGTTACCTAAGTCTCACACAGTTCAAATAATTTTAAGAATATACAGGACATGTTCCCTAAGATGTCGCAAATATTTACACGGTAAAACCTTTTTGGATTCCCTAAAGTTATATACAGTATCTTTTAGAGAACCTGCTGGAAAATCCTATTATAGTTAGAACGGTGTAAATAATTTTACGAACATACTGGGAACATTCGGTGAGGTTTACAGCATGTTAAAAATTCTCAGAATCTATTGGGAGCGTCCTCTTCATAGTCACTGAAGATTACACAGTGTAATTTATTTTTGGAAGCCACAAATAAAATTCCTTATTGGTCAGACAGTGTAATTCTTTTTGAATACCTACAGAGAGCTTTCCCTAAAGTTTTATGCAGTGTATCATTTTAAGAACCTACATGGGAATGTTCTCTAAGGTTTATACAGGGTAAATCGTTATGAGAACCTATTCTCTAAATGGCACTTGAAAGTTACACAGTGTAAACCATTTCGAAACCGATAGAGAATAATCTCTAACTGTTCTGTAAAATTTACACAATACAATTCAGTTAGAATACCTGTGGAGAATGATCCATAAAGGTCACAGTGTAAAAATCGTTTTGAGGACCTGTGTCCTCACGGGAAAAAGTGCCTCTTTAGCATGAATACAATACAACAAAAAAATCAAAGAAATTCCTTGAATTATTCTGTTCCCGTTTATATTTCTTGATTGCAAAGAATATATTAGCATTGGCATTTTGGGTTTTTTCCCCATATTTATTTTAAGGTATGCACATAATTTTATAAATCTATTTGTTCTGTATATTGCATACAATGTCATATGGAATCATTTTAAGTTATATTTATGTACCCTATCTATGATCAATGATTCAAACAGAAGATGGACCAAGTAGGATTTTCATTAAAAGCTTATTTTACAATCTAAGTAATAAAATATGGATTTTTTTTGATTTGGTTCCATGTAAAAAGGTGGATTGCTGCCTCCTGGAAATGTGTCATTCTTGGGTGAAGGAGTATCTTGCTGGCTTGTAAAACAACGATTGCAGGACAGAGTGTGGGGGCTGCTTCGGTTTGTCAAGGCCCATCTATATTGTGACTCTCACCTTTCATCATGGGCTGCACAGTGGTGCAGTTGGTAGCACTGTTGCCTTGCAGCAAGAAGGTCCTGGGTACGATTCCCGGCCGGGGGTCTTTCTGCATGGAGTTTGCATGTTCTCCCCGTGCATGCGTGGGTTCTCACCAGGTACTCTGGCTTCCTCCCACAGTCCAAAGACATGCCTGTTAGGTTAATTGGTAACTCTAAATTGCCCTTAGGTGTATGAATGAGTGTTTGTGTGTTGCCCTGCGATGGACCTGTCCAGGGTGGACCCTGCTTCTTGCCCATAGACTGCTGGAGATAGGCACCAACTCCCCTGTGACCCACTATGGAATAAGCGGTAGAAAATGACTGACTGACCATTCGTCATGAGATAGGGACCAAGACAGAAAGAATAGGATGTCTGAAATTAGCTTTCCCCACAGGGTGGTTGTGCTCAGCCTGAGATGGGTTGAGGAGCTCCATCCTGCGGTAGCTTGAAGCAGAGCTGCTACTCCTCCACACTGAAAAGAGCGAGCTGAGGTGATCAGGCATCTGACCAGGCTGCCTCCTGGACACTTAAGTTTGCAGGCTTTCCTGTGCACTAATAGGAAATCCTGGAGTTAATCCAGAACACAGACAGACTTTGGCACCAATATTTAAAAGATTATGGTAAATGTATGCTAAGACCATGTATAATAATTTTCAGTCTGGAATAGAGTGTTTCCCAGCTATTTTCCAGCTAGTGCAGCCAGCGGTCAATTAAAAGAATAATTGCAGTTGTGTGCCGTATAGTAATTCACCCTGGAAAAGAATGATTTAAATAAATCAAAAGATCCAAATTAATATTCAGGCCCCTGGTGAGCTGATGGATCAGAATTGTACATCCACACTAGCTCTTGATGACATTCAGAAAGCAAACGGTGAAACCAAAAAAAAAAAAAAAACACGTTAATAAGACAAGTCTCAGACTAAGATGTTATCAGTGCTTTATAAAGATGCAACCTCTAAAACACTGCAGTATTTCTTCACAAACCGTACAAGTAAGAATCTACAAAACACAACCTTGTGGTGTTGAACTTAGAGGTTGTAAACATTTGTTGCTGTTAGTGTTAAATAAGGAACTGGCAACAAATTATTAACCCGTTTGCCACTTAACTCGAGACATGGACTCTACATGCAAGTTCAACACTAGTTCAGTTAACACTTTTTCTCAATATGTGTAAAAGATAGGCAAACACGCCATAGCTACTAATTAAATTCAGATAAATATTATCTACATTCTAAAATCATTTTAAGTCAGACTGACTGAGCAAACTCTAAGACATCATAAAAAATACAATTAGTTAAAAGCTTAGTACATCTGAATTAGAGCACAGTGTTTAAATAGTAAAAAAAAAATACTTTTTAAAGCCAGAGCTAGTTATGGCTAGCTTTCTTTTTATAGCACCCATAGCATCTAATGATAAATTGCTCTGTTTTTGTCAATTTCATCTCATTCTTTAAAATTTAACATATAAAATGCTGAAACATTTCTAAAACCTACATTCCAAAAATCAGTTAAAACAAATTTGCTCTATGCAGAAGTCTCTAAGTGTTAGCATTAAAACATAAGTGCCCAGTAAGGGTGTTTTAGAAGACTCAGCTTTTCCAATCTTCATCTTCTTTCCAGTACTTTGCAGCAGCTGAGCAGAAATGGACCACTTCAGGTCCTGGTGAGGAGAGGGGCTGGCAGTAACAGCAGCAATCCCCTCAGATAAAATTCTTCTTCCTATGAAGACCTTTTCATGCATAAAAATTTATCTTCATCTGGTTCAGGCACGTTTCACACTTTGCCTTTCGCCATGGCCATACGCTCTGCCACACTCTTGACAGGAGCTCCTTTGCGTATGACTTTTACATGGATGAAGAGAGTGGCTGGGGACAAACTGGAACCATCTGCCTTCAGTAGGTGAACATGACAATATCCTGAGAGAAAAAGAGAGGTTTAAAAATGTTGCAAAACAACAACGTGGGAGAATGTGACACTACTGAGATGAGGCAGAGCCTTTCGTGAGCACCTGTGCGGAGGCTTGTGAAGGGCAACGTGAACTGTCCCACAAAGTCATTTTTGGCAGCATGGTCGTGATCTTCCACAACAAAGCGCACCAGAGCCAGTTCAGGAACCTGCAGCTGGAAACTCAGAATGCAGTCCCATTTTGGGTTGAAACCTATAGCTGTAAATGCATCATCCCGTGGCTTACCTTTCAAACAGCTGACATTAAAAACACCTAAAGTGCTGTTGAAAAGTATTTGGCCCCTTATAGCTTTTTCTATTCTTGCTGTTTTGTCACACTTAAATGATCGTAAGATCATCAAACTAATTTAAACATCAGACAAAGACAATTACAGTAATACAGAAAGCAGTTTTCACATTATTATTTAATAACTAATTTAAAAATCTGTCCAAACCAACCTGGCCTTATGGAGAAAAGTGATCACTCCTCAAACCTAATAACTGGTTGTGTCACCCTTGACAGACAACTGGCATCAAGCATTCGAAATAATGGCAGAAGTGTTTTGCATCACTGTGGATGAATTTTGATTCATTGTTCTTTGAACGAATGTTTTATTTGAGCTACACTGGGTGATTTTCGTACATGAATGAACTGTTTAAGTCATACCACAGCATACCAATCAGAATAATACCAGACTTTGACTAGGCAACTCCAAAATCCTTTCTTGTGTTATTTTATTTTCTCACCACGGAGAGGTTTAATTGCTAGTGTGGTTCAGATCGTTGTCCTGCTGCATAATCCCAGTGTGATTGAGCTAAAGGTCAAAACCTGATGGCCAGACATTCTCCTTCAACATTGTTTGGTAGAAAGCAGATTTAATTGTTTTATTAATTAAAAAAATTCATCCAGGTCCTTGAGCAGCAAAGCAGTCCCAAACCATCACCCTACCACCACCATGTTTGACAACTGGTATGGTGTTTTTATTTTCTGAAATGCTGTTAGTTTTATGCCAGATGTGACAGGATGTATGTTTTCCAAATTGTTCCACTTTTATCTTGTCAGTCCATAGAATATTTTCTCCAAAGTTTTGGAGATCATCAAGACGCTTTTATGTAAATCTGAGATTTGTGGTTTTGGTTTTTTTTTAATCAGCAGGGGTTCTCGCCTTGGAACTCTCCCATGGACAACCTTTATGCCCAGTCTCTTTCGTACTAGTAAATCATGAACTCTGACCTTAACTGAGGCATGTGAGGGCTGAAGAGGTTAAGATGTTTTTTTTGTGACCTCCTGGATGAGTCGTCTGTGCGCTCTTTGAGTATTTCTGTTTTCTCTGCTTCTGGATAATAGCTCTCATTGTGGTTCACTGGTTAGAAAAGGCTTTCTTTTACCCTTTCTACTCAGATACATGATGAAAACTTTGTTTCTTGTCTGTTTTTGAATTTCTTGAGATCAGGGCATTGCCTACACAAGGTGCTGCTGAAGCAGAACAATAAACAAACCATCAGGGACACCACCCTTCCCAGTACAACTGTTTATGCCCCTGAACTCAGGCAAATGGGTCTGCAGGCTCAGAACCAAAACTGAGAGACTCAGGAGTAGCTTGTGTCTTCATAGTATAAGGCTGCTCAGACTGGACATGCCACACTGTCTGAAATCCCCCTGGGAAAATTCACCACTACAACACAGCATATTGTACATTCCTGTGTGTACTCTTTTCCATACTCGCCATTTGTAAAATCATTATGTCACTTTTTCCATTTGCCAAATTTATGTTATCATATTAACTAATTAACATTATTAAACTCTAGCTGTTTTAAAACTGATTACACCTTGATGCCAGTAACCTACGGTAATTAGTTTATTTGGAGAACACATTACCATTGTTGTCAATGTGGTGGTTTTTTTTCCTCGCCTTATCTATATCCACTCCATGGATTTCAACCAGCACCTGTGGGTCCACGATCGAGCTGGCTTTCTCTGTGTTTATTTTTGGCAGTTGTTGAGCAGATATGATCTAAAAAACAAACAACCCAAAGAGCAAGAATATTGGTAATGAAAGACGGAGGAGAAATGTGTTAAAGTGTGTTGATGTTGGTTATTTGTCAAGCCCCGAACTGGAAACGCAGAGAGTAACGTGCAAAGTTTTAAAACCACCATTAATGTTTTCATTATTACGTATTAAATATAACAAAATGGTTATGGATGGCAGAAAATAAAATTTTACTTTCAAAACAAGGATCGGATTGCTGATATCCTAACTTTGTAACTGTTTTTGTCTGCCACGTTCTGTAACTTTTTACAAACAAGTAAGTTACATAATATACTTTCACTCATGTTGAATAGACATATGTTACTTAGGGCAAAGCTACAACCTTCTTTCCAATGTAATTTGTCATCTTAAAGACACTGATTTGGCGAGATAAACATAAATTTAAGCTGGAGAAAGGAAAGGAGGACTCATCTTGGAGTTATATTCTATCTCTACTGAGGGGCCCTCCTCCGTTAGGAGGAAGTGCCCCTTACCTACCAACGGGACATTGGGACCAGGAGACTGTGGATAAAGAGACAATTAAAACATTTTTTAGATTCATTAGTTCTTCCATTAATAGGAGAATCACAAAACTCAATGTTATGTGCACAGATTACGGAAAAAAATAGAGAAAAGGCAGTTAAGAGAATGAAATCCAAACCACACAAAAATATTAAGGACCACAATGGCCGGACTGGGTCAAACTGAAAGCTGTGGCGGTGGTTCGAAATCATGGATGCCATTTATGGTCATAGTCCCACAAGTTGTGGACAGGAGGGTGGTCTGGACTCCACAACTGCATTGTTTTAAAAGGCCATGATGTGAGACCTTAAGTGTTTATTTCACTTTGAAAAGCACATGAAGCTGACAGCTGGATGTGGGGCTTCAAGCCACACTTCAAGCAGTCAATGGAAACAGCAGGTTTCATGACGAATAGAGTGAAGTCAAGCACAGTGTAGCTCTGCGGTGCTGGAACCATGAATGGAAAAGAGGCAAATGTCACCAACAACCAAAATGTGAAGATTTGTGGAAAACATTGACAATTTATAGAAACTGTCACAAAACCAAACAAATGAGCGCTGTAATAACCAGGTATGATGTACACATAGCACTTTGTTCTGTATGTATTGTAATTTTGCTTTTGTGCTGTAATGTATGCTAAGAAAATAAGAAAAAAAGTATAAAAAAAAAAAGAAAAAGTCCTGCTTTCCACTAAACTCAAACCAGTACAGTAACCAGAAAAATAGTTAACATTACAGGAAATTGTTTGAGTTCATTTGTTTTAAAAAAGCTCAATTTTAACAGAGTACACAGCTCACCCGTATGGTGAGCTGGGTGGGGGTGTGGCCGGGGCCTCCGCCTGTGTTCTCAGGGTCAAAGTTGGATGTTGGGTTGCACATAAAGGTGGATTTTAGAATATAACCACAGCGACCATTGGGGAGAAAGCGACCCTGGTTCAGGTCCATCTGCTCCCCAGGAGTCTGGAAGTTCAGAGCCACTGAAGGACACAGAGAGGGACGTGAAGCCAGCAGCACAGCAGAAAATAAAGAAGTCACACAGAAATATGAAACAACAACAGTTAATCAAAAATGAGCAGGAATGAAAGAAAGAATATTTTCACACAGCCTAAGGATGACTTTTCTACGTAAACAAATCTAAACTGCTGATCGGAGCAGCATCCCGGCTCTTAGTTTTGATTACCAACCCATGTGGCAGCCGCAATTCCACATTTCCTGAGGATCAAAGTTGGATGACTGGAGACGCTGGCCAGAGGGGTAGATCCGGCTCAGGTGCCTGCTATTGTGCCGTACAAAAAGCTTCCCTGCATATGAAAAGATAGAAAACAGCATGCAGTGAAGCACTGGAGGATGATCACACATTCAGCAGACCAAGCTGCACATAAGGCTTCAAACCAGAAATCTCTTGTGTTATTTCCTCTGTTTATACCAGAGTCTTTGATGAGCCTGATTGCTTCATTTTCAGAAAAAGAAGACATTTCATCTGGATGTACATTAGATGTATTTTCAAACCCACGGAAGGAGACGCTCTTGCAGTACACTACCAGCTCCGGCAGCTCAGGGCTCAGTTTGGAACAGACCTGGGAAACGAAAACAGGTTAATTAGGTTAAACATTTGGTTTCAATGTTTCTCAGACCTGAAAAGTCTGAACCATCCGAACTGACCCTTGCAGGGTCACTCTTGGGTGTATTCTTGTTCATGCTCGCTTGTTCGGCTTCAGAGCTTGAGAAGAAGCTGGTGAAGCTCCCATTCTTTTCCAGCTGACCAAGGTGAGAAATGTGCCTCCTCCCCTTCACCAGGATATGCCCCCTGAGCTCCTGGAAGAAAAGTCATTGGTAAAAATGGTTTAATTAGAAAACCAGACATCCTGAGAGATTTTGAAAGAACTCAGCTGTGTGTGTGGGATTGTGTACTTCAGGCGAAGGCAGCTCTTTTAATGGCAGGTCGCTGAGAGGTTTGGTGAGCAGTTTCTTTCCCAGAATGGTGTGAAGGTGTTTGGCCATGACAGCCTGCTGCTCCACAGAACAGTGGTTCTCGAAGGACAGGATAAGAGGGTACGGGGATGCCTGCAGGGTGAAAACACGCACATTTAGGCAATGATAAACAGACACAATGCTTAACAGTGTATACCAAAATAACAACTACAGGAAGTGCTGTAGAATGTTTACTGTAAGAAATAAAAAACGGGAATAGGTAGTAAGTCATACCTTAAAGGCGTACTGGTTGATGGTTTCAATGACCTCCTTAAAGGGAATTTTGGAGGTTAAGGTGTGGCCATGGTAAATGGTGGGCTCACCTTTATCTCCATCCCAGCAATCCAGCTTCACACAGCGGCAGCCCTGATTCAGAGCCCTGACAGAGACAACACAGACATGTAACACCACATATTATTGGTCTGGTGTGTGGTTAAAACTAAACTCTTCAAAGAGGTTTCATTTCTCTGTGTCAACACACCGGATGTAAGGCTCGGTGCTGCTGGTGCTGGTGATCTGGTCCTTGGTGAGGTAGGCGTTGTGCGACGAGGAAATGAAGTAGTGGGCCAGGGGGCAGGTCATGTCCTGGTAGATCCAGCAGTGATCTGGGTTAAAGACGTCATTTTCCATAGACAGCATGTACATTGTGAAACCATCCTGCGTCATGAAAGACTTATTTTGAGCTGCAATAAATGGTGATAAGCTTCAGTCAGCGTGATCAATTTAAAATGATTGTTGCAGTATTGCTGGTGTGTTTGTGGGCTATAGCTAAACTATATAGTGACGGACATAAAAATCTGCTTTTGTCTGAGAACATATAGCTTTACCAGCTCTGATATTTTTGGGCAGTGAATGCACCATACCTACAGCCATGTGGAAAAATTAAGAAACCCTATGACACCCTGTATTTTTTAAACATATTAATATTTAACATAAATTTGAACAAAACTTCCAAAAGTTCAAGTAATATAAATAAACAATAAGAAATGAAGAAATTGCTTTTAAAATAATCTGTAAATTGTAGTTAAAAATAAAATTTCAAGGAACAAAAATAGGAAATTCTCACAGTAAGTCCCACTTACAGTTTATGAGAATAACATTATTTAACATTTTAAATTATGTTTGCCAAGTTTAACCTCAGGTATTATGTTAGTGTGCTCCCGACTGAGCTATAAGTAAGAGGAAATGCCATAATAAGATCAGAAGAGTTGTGTGAGGCCTTCAGAAAGAAGCTTATAAGACTGATAGGAATACCATTTCCTGGTCAATGAGACCATTTGGTGAGACTAAATGTGGGAGACATTCAAAATAAGTCCCAACCTACTCAGGTTTACCCTAAAAGTGGACTGCAAGATGCTAAAAGAGGTCTCAAAAAACAAAGGTTTGGCTGTTTCATGTTTTCTCCATTTGAGAATAATGGCTCTTACTGTGGTTTACTGGTGCCGCAAAGCCTTAAAAATTGCTTCCTAACACTTTCCAGACTGAAATATATGTCAAATCACTTGGTTTGTCATCTTTCTTGAATTTCCTTAGATCAGGGCATGATGTTTTGGTTTTTGGAATATTTGCACCTACATCATATTGTCATACAGGTACCATTTCAATTTACTTGATTCTTCAAGTCTATCATCAAGCCTTGGTGTGGTAAGTGAAACTGAACTCCACAAGGATGTGTTTAAAAAATGTTAATTCATGATTCAACAAGTGAGGAATTACTTTTTTCACATAAAGCTGCTTTAATTTAAATTGCTATGTGTAATAATATTTATTTTGCATTTGGTTTTAGTGGAAAATGTGTTCAACTTTAGTTGATCATCCAATTTATGCTAAGGTTTCAGTTATTAGCTCTTTGTGAATCAGCTTGTTGGGAATAAAATAGTATATTAAGTATATTACTGGGATTTTTCATAGATTAACTAACTAAATAGAAATAAATTGTATCTTTGTGAAAGGCTGCTGGTATCTAAATCCATGAAGAGCCAAGTAAACATTGGTTCTCTGCTAAGTTGTCAGTTATTTGACAGCATAATACATTCATAGGTGAGATTTAAGTGGCTCAATAAACATTCATCTGGAAATGATCAAGATCTGGACTGAAAACAAGTACAAAAACAACTAAAGTAAAAATAGAACCTTTAGAAAGACTGAAGAAATATTGATTAAAACAACTTAAAAAGATTACATGAAAGTCTGGCTTATGGAAATAATGAATTAAGGAATTTTTCATTTGATCTTAACTTCTTAGTTAAACCATAAAAGAAAACCACTTCTATGCAACAGCAGGACTAAATTGCAACCTCTGTGCAGTTTATGTTTCCAGACATAATTACTATTATGACTTCTTCATAAAACTGAAATGTCGACACAAAAATAAAATGAGCTCCACCTTTATTACTGTAATAGCTGGTTTTAGGGACCTACCTCTTTCATACTCATAGGTGAGTATGAGATTTTGAGCATGATTCAGTGAGGCGTTTTCTCCCTGGTCTCCCAGGAAGTCACGCAGCTCCGCAATAGAAAGCACAGAACCGTTGCTGGAGTAGTGTCTGAACACGGCATCCAGCTCGGGTCGTCGCATGAGCTCCCTGCAAAACTCTTCGATCTCATTGTGATCCAGGCGGCCGTCGCAGGATTTGTCACAGCGCTGGGGACGCACAGCAAAGAAAATATACCAGATACAATATGTTTTTTTGTTATGAAACTGTTTCAAAATCCTGGCTGGACATAATCCAGTCCAGCTGTGAACACTTTATAAATATGGTGAGTGAAGGGGAAGCATGAAAACAAGAGAATGCTGCAACAAATCCCTGACACAGCAAGCAGTAATTCCACCTAAATAAAGAAATAACCTCTCACAGAGCAGATAAACATGCAGAGGGGAGCTTTGTTGGCCCGCCGCCTGGTTAGTAATTGAACACAGACTGGAATTTATGTAAGAAAAAACACTCTAATCAGATAGATAAACTCTACATCTTAGAGTTTCTGGTCACTGACTTCAGCTGATATTAGTGACATGAAACACAGAGGAAACAGATTATGAGGCCCAGAGTTATGGCACCCACCTTGAATAAACAATGAGTGTGCTGCTCATTCAGGTCAATATTGATCATCGGCAGCAGCCCTTTGACCTCGTTGTAGGTCATGTTGCCATCCTGGTTTTCATCTGCCCGCTTCAGGTAGCCTCGAATCCAATTGTAAGGAGTTAACAAAAATAAAAGGACACTGAAACATGAAGACACTTAGCAAAGACTGTACTCAGGTGGACCAGGATGCATTATCTCACAGACTGAAAAACACTGTCATTAGCAACCCTAAAACGTCTCATTAGAAAACAGGACCCAAAGCATTTTTGTAGTTTAAACTTTTTTACTTTGATTGGATTATTTTAATAATCTATGGCTTCCTCTTTTTTCTGGGATATACATAAGACATGAAAAAGAGGCCAATTTAACATAGCCATTTTCCAAAATGGGAAAGACAAGAGAACATGTCATTCAAGTAAAGCAGGTGTCCGCTGACCTTTATATGCCAGAAGACCGCTAGAGGAAAAATGCTAAAGACTTGGGTCTCAAAGATTCTCAGAGTCCTCTCAGAGAGATCCTAACTTAGCCTAAAAATTCCTGCCAAGGACTCCTAGCTTAAGAGTGATTCAGTTCTCTGCTGAGAGCGACTCTGAGAAAGGAGATGGCAGTGATTCTTATCTTAGTGATGGGGTGTAGTTGACCTCGTTTCTATGTGAGACGCTGTCTGCTAAGAGATGTGATTGGTTGTTGCAAAAGAAAAAAAAAATACAACAAAAGCACTCCTAGTAATCAATGGAGAGAAATTAACCAATCATAGAATTTAGACTGGATTAGGAAATGTTTAAGTCATGATGATGAAACCTAGCAAAATTACATTAATTGTCACACAGCATCAAAATGTTTTAATGTACCTTATTTACATGCTCGTCATTATTTTGTTTTGCTTATTATTATGTTGGTTGTGTTTCTACTTAATCTATTTGATATTAATGTGGACACTTACTTGTCAGCATTTTACTTTGATAATCCTCTTGTATAAAGTGGTTTGATTTGGTAAATTGGCCAAAACAAAACGGAGAAAAAAGGTGGAGAAAACCGAACTGGACAGAGGAGCAGAGCCTGCTGTTGGCACAGTTGGTGGAGAAGAAAAGAGGTGTCATATGTTGAGGTTTTTGTTGTGGACCAACATGCAGATGCAGGCAAGGAGTCGGCATGGCGAGGCAGAACGATGATTTATTTAAATAAAAACAAAGGCTAAACTCACAGGTAGGCAGGCAGGATGAAAACAGAGAGTTTAGGAGTCCAGGTCTAACAGAGCACAAGAAACGAAGGGAACTTGGCGCAAGGAAGGTGACGCAACAAACTAGCCTTGAACACAAGAACCAAACTAACTAATATACAGAACGAGAACAAAGGCGGGTAATCGAGAAACAGGGAACAGCTGTGGCAAGGAGGCAGAAGGGACAGGTGGAAACAATAAACAATAAAGAGAAACATAGATTCTAAGCAGAACAATAGATAAAATAACCAAAACATAAGAAATATAGAATAACCAAGAGGTAAAGGAAACAGGAACTGGAAGGAACAGAGGAATAACAAGAACCTAAGGCCTAAGCAAAAGGAGACCATAAAGAAACCCTGACTACGAAAGTAAACACTGATAGAACAAACTGAGAATGAAGCAGAGGAAATGAGGACTAGAATAAAAGTAACAGTAACTAAAGCTATCCTATAAAAGGAGGGACTGGAGAATAAAGATAAATAGAGGAAACAGAGCTAAGAGGAACAATGAATGTAAAGGGGACAAAAACTGAGTATTTAACAACTAAAAGAGGAAAACTAATGACGAGAGGAGAACACACTGGGAGGCAAAAGGAAACCAGAACTGTCAGAACACAGAAAGCAATAAACATGAATACAAACCCTCAAACAAGGAACATCTAGCACAACAAAACAAAACCACAAACAAAGTACAAAATGTCACATCCCGACAAGAGGAGTGTTGAAAAGGTAGATTTGGTTTCGGGATCAAGGTGCCAACAACTTATTTGACTTTTTTCAATTGTTTCCAAATGTTTATTTTTGAAAGCATTTTTATAGTCTGTAAATATTTAAATAATTCTGTACTATATTATTTGTTTTCACTCTTTATTCATGGTTATTCGTTATTTTTTCTATTATTTATTCATCCTTCCTAACATTACCTTACTAGAGGTGCACCTTTAACCTGTCCTGCTGCTGATACCATTTAATTTTACCATAGGGGGATGATAAAGTTTATCTTATCTCTATATTAATAATTGTTTGATTGTTATAGAGGTTTATGTGCTCATATTCTCTGCTTTTTAGGGGTGGATCCCTGGACAATTGAGCCAGTAGTATCTAATTAATTCACTGTCATATGGAGAATATCTTTCCTTTCTCTGTCTTTCTGCCATCTTCTCTGGTTAAGATAGTCTTAGGCTCACTAAAAGTCGTGCTCAATACTCTTAACATTTTTTCACTTTAGGAGCTCTCTTAAGGCTTAAGGTGCTTTGTGAATAGCTTATCTTACTGAAATAAAATTCCAAGAAAAATCTTAGATTTTGAGAAATTCTAATATTTTTCCTTGACCCGAAGGTTATCCTGCCATAATACAGTGAGAAGCAGGGGAATGGAGGTAAATAAATAAATAAATATTACTGTTAGAGTATTAGACCCTATCTAAATGGCAACAAGCTGTTTGAGAGGAATGCCAGGAAAAATCCTTTACTGTCCAACCATCACAAATGTAATCATGTGGAGGTATTTAAACGTAGCTGGGAGTTTAACTGGAAACCAGCATTTTGGTCAGATGAGCAGAATATGTGCATAAGTAAGTCACCCTACCATAAAGTTACCATACAATAAAGGTGTGGGTATGTTTGTCTTCTAAAGACTCTGGAAATCCTGCTTGCATTATTAGCTCTTTAAAATACAGGAAAACCTTAAACAAAAACCTGGTGAACTTTCTGAGAAAACTAAAAACAGACCCAGGTCGCCCAAATTCAAGGCCTCGAGGGTCAGTTTCCTGCAACTTTTAGACCAGTCTCTGGTTCAACACACCTGAATCAAATAATAAAGGCCTTAGTATGCAGTCAAGTTCAACAGAACTCTGCTGAGGAGGCAGCCATTTGATGCAGAAGTGCTGGGCCAGGGACACATTTAAAAGTTGAAGAACACCGACTCTTGAGGACTGGAGTTCGAGACCCCTGATCTAAAAAGATTATGTTTTTTTTTTTTTTATCTACTGAATAAATTGACTTAAATTAAAGGTTGGATTTCAGTGTGAGATTATGCTGCTTAAATTAAAGATGAATTTATTTGAAGTCTTTTTATGGATCTTTACCAGGGGTGCAAATAAATGAGGAGGGTAGTGCAGATAGAAATACACAACACCATGGATAGTCATAGATCTGATACTGTGACTCAGTCTAACCTGAGCGTAATTGACAGCATTAGTTTAACTTTATTTAGAAGTGCTTTTGAAATGTAATAATTACTTCTCATCTCAGTTATGCTCAGTGCATGTGATTGCAGAGTTAGATACCTTAGCAATGCTGCCTCAGATACAGTGGGTTTGCTTCTGCATATATATTCTAGCAGGATATTGGTCGAGCTTGTCCTTCTGTGTCTTGCAGGTGACACGCTCCTTTAAGAAGCGGAGGCCTCGCACCCAGCGCTGCGCCTCTTCAGCTGAGGGGCACATCAGGTCCAGGCTTTTCTTGGATCCCTTGAAGATCATTGTGAAGCACTGGTCGTCCAGCGCCGTCCCGGACAGTCGCTTTAGAGCATCCGACTGGCAGCCTTCGCGCACACAGTCCACCTCTGTCACTGCAACTGGTGGTAAAACACAGGCAGAGTTTGGCTTGATTGCACGAGTACAGCAGGAGACTGCAACAACACACAAAGCAGCTAAAGGTTGGCTGTTGTAAAGGGTTGTAAATCTCGCTAAAGCAAACAAATTGTAAAGTTTAAGGTTGTGAAATCAAAGTCAAATCCTAAACATTTAGTTTGTAGATAAAACTTGACCTGAAACATTTCATTATGCAGCTGTTTTTTCAGGTGTGAATATTTGTCAGGCTTTTATTTTAACAACTGCAAGACAGAGCCTTTCCTCACTTGACTCCATCAGGTTCTTGATCACAATTACCTTTTGTTGAAGCAGCAGGAGCTTTTCTAAGATTTGTAAATCTGTAAATCTCACATTTAAGAAGACCCCACAAGCTCTCAATGAGATTTCAGTGAGGTGAGGAAGGGGTTGGTCATCTTTGAGGCCGTTTTTAAAGCTACGACCTCTTCCTGAGCCTCTAGCCATCATCCAACATGCCCACGAATGTTGAGTGTGTGTGCATGAAATATCTGAAGGATCCATCAGGCTTTTATTTGCCTGATTTTGATCATTTAGACAGCATTCCTAAGCTTCAGAAGTCATGTTTCAGCTTTTGCTGAATTTAAAGATTAATTATCCAACTACAGTATTTCCACCTCTAAGAAGAATTAAACGCAATATGTCTCTTTCATTGTACCGGAGCATCAAACACATCTTTTAGTAGCATGTACAACTGTTTAAAGTAAAGGCATTGTACAATGTTTACCCTATTCACTGTTGACTAAAAGTCTTTTTGTACATTTTACCTCAGATTATCTTCTCTTAGAGTCAACTGAAAATCCTACAAGCAAAATTACATGGATTGTGTTTGGAACATTTGCAGAAATTTAAATCAGATCATACAATGCCATTAAAATTGTAAAAATTCAAAAATCCTAACACTGTAATTATGAACTTCAATGTATGTTTATTATGATTTTATGTGGTAAGCCAAGACAAGGTACTGCATAAGTGGCAAGTTGAAGGAATTTGATATGTGATTTTTAAAATGTTTTATAAATAAAAACCTGAAAAGTGAGGATTTGTAATTAACCCTCTTTACTTTGATATCCTTAAATAAAATCCTACCAACATCCTGAAGAAATCACCTAATTATTACACAGTCCACCTGTGTGTAGTTTAATCTCAGCAAGCAGCTATTCTATGAAGGCCTGATTGATTTGTTAGAGAGCATCAGTGAACAAACAGGATCAAGGAGACCATTGAACACAACAGACAGGCAACAGGTAAGGGAGAAGTTCGAATGCAAGGTTACGTTATAAAACTATATCCCAAGCTTTGGACATCTCATGAGGTGCAGAGGTGACTCTTGGTCTTCCTTTCCTGGGGCGGTCCTCATGTGAGCCAGTTTCTTTGTAGCGCTTGATGGTTTTTGCGACTGCACTTGGGGACACTTTCAAAGTTTTCCCAATTGTTCGGACTGATTGACCTTCATTTCTTAAAGTAATGATGGCCACTCGTTTTTCTTTACTTTGCTGCTTTTTTCTTGCCATAATACAAATTCTAACAGTCTATTCGGTGGGACTATCAGCTGTGTACCGTATCCACCTCCTGCACAACACAACTGATGGTCCCAACCCCATTTATAAGGCTTGAAATCCCACTTATTAAACCTGACAGGGCACACCTGTGAAGTGAAAACCATTTCAGGTGACTACCTCTTGAAGCTCATCAACAGAATGCCAAGAATGTGCGGAGCAGTAATCAAAGCAAAAGGTGGCTACTTTGAAGAACCTAGAATATAAGACATTTTCAGTTGTTTCACACTTTTTTGTTCAGTATATAATTCCACATGTGTTAATTCATAGTTTTGATGCCTTCAGTGTGAAGCTACAATATTCATAGTCATGAAAATAAACAAAACTCTTTGAATGAGAAGGTGTGTCCAAACATTTGGTCTGTACTGTAGCATATCTGCTAATCTAGCAAGACATGATCCCGCTGAATTGACAAACCAGATCACTAGTTCATTAATCTGAGAAGCAACCAAGAGGCCCTCAGTAACTCTGGATGAGCTTCAGAGATCCACAGCTCAGGTGGGAGAAGATGTTGATAGGACAACTAGAAGTCATGCACTCTACAAATCTTGTCTTTAGGGAAGAGTGGCAAGAGGAAAGCTATTGTATAAAGAAGGGTATAAAAAGTCCTGCTTGCAATTTGCCACTATCAATGTACGAGACACAGCAAACATGTAAAAGGAGGTACTCTGGTCAGATGGTAACAAAAGTAAATTTTCTGGCATGCATGCAAAAGACTGTTTGGCGAAAAGAAACACTACACATCACCCTGAACACACCATCCCCACACTGACACACAATGAAGGCAGCATCATACTTTGGGGACAAGATGGGCAGAGTTGACAAGAAAATGAATGGAGTCAAATACAGGGCAATCATGGAAGATTACCTGCTGGAGGCTTCAAAAAAGATCAGACTGTGGTGGAGGTTCACCTTCCAGCAGGATCACAACACCAAACATACAGCCAGAATTGCTATGGAATAGTTTAAATCAAAGCCTTTTCATGTTTTACAATGGCCTAATCAAAGTCCAGATATATACACAACTGAGAATTGAAAACTGATAGCTATTTGAGTTATGTTCCAAAGAAGAATAGGCGGAATTGTTAGACTGTATATCTGAAAAGCTGGTAGAGACATACCAGATCACACAAATGAACTGGCTCCTCGCTCTATCACAACATTTATTCACTTCAGAAGCTACTGTGATTCTGCAGCCACAGTCTGTTGATCACCCAGTTGTGCAACAACCAGTCTGTCCTCACAATAGCCACGTTCTCTCACTAAAGGCCATAAAAGCCTCCTCCGCCCACCTCTTCAAATTATCCCACATTCTTTCCCTGTGGTTTTCCCAGAGATGTGGTAGAAGTAACATGTATGTATCTGTGTTTGGAGTCCAACAGCAGAACATTTAGGAGGTGGACTGTAGGCTGAGTGATTTGGAGCATTAGACACAACAGTTCATACCTGCAGGCATCAGATAAAACTGGACCCTGAGAGGCTAAAAAAAACAAATCCATAAACCAAGCAAAGCCAAGTTTGATCTTCAGCTGCCTGTAAAGTATGTCATCATCAGTGATTATCTGATTGTCTCATGTAGCTTTGTTGTTATCGCTAGAGGGAGTGTAACAGTCTGAATGCATCTATTTTTAGCTGCAATACAATCAAGAAGGCCGTCACCATGAGCTCAACCTGGGCCTGCCCACTTCCTCACCCTGAAGGTCTCTCAGAGGTTCAGCATTAAACTGCATTTCAGCATCAACACAAACAGAGCAGGAGCACGGGAGACAAAGGTCGGGCAATAAAAGAAAGTGAGATATTATTTCCATTTACGTCAGCAGACAACTGTGCAGTAAACCTTCATGAAATGGAGAATTCAGTATATCAGCTGTAGATTTATCACCCTTTGGATATAATTTTTGTTTGCAATGCCACATATCAGCCACTCACTACATATATCTTTGTATATACACGGGGCTTCAAGAAAAAATGTTTTTTTTTCATTTATCAGGTCAGAGATTAGCAAATAATTTGTCATACAAATCGCCCCATTCATATTTCTTCATGTGATGCAGTAATGACAAGTAAAGAAGAAAGTGAATGCATCTGGATAAAAATAGATCAGCATTATGTCAAAATCTGTTAAATTCGTATTTGACAAACAGGAACAAAATATTACATGGATTCTTTATCGCACAGTTTGAGGATGTTGGTATCCTTATTCTGCTTGTAAAAATAAAAATATAAAGAGCGTTTTGGTTCTTTGTTTAGCATTTTAACCAGACCCAATTTAAGAACCACAGGTTCGGTTCAAACCTGAATTTAAAGTTGTTGATTTTTGCATGAGTGTGCATTCAGTCAGTCAGTCAGTCAAAATGATGTGGCAAATTAAAGCCAAAGCACGTGATTTACACATAAATCAATGTAAAAATCTATTTGTTTACCAAACAATATTCGATTTTTGTAATTTTGAAAACTGAAAGAAGGAAAAATATTTTTACAAAATTGACATTTTTTTTGTTCTGTTTGTGTAAGAAAGAGAGAGTGTGTGTGTGTGTGTGTGTGTGTGTGTGTGTGTGTGTTATTTATTATTTATTCATTTCCTCTTGCTTTATAAACTGATTGGACAATTTAATTTCATTGTATAATGACAATAAAGATGGTTCTGAGTTTTCCAAACTCATCCTGACCTGGTACTGTACTGCTAAATATAGACACCAGCCCTCTGTTATTGTAGGAAATATCCATGGAAAAAGGTTGGGTGGATATTTGTTGTGGCCACGTGACATTTCTCCATTCATACAGCAATTTCCTCCTCAGAAAGACTTTTCAACTCTGGTAGAAAATTATACCAATGTGTTGGCCTGCATGAAGCCTCAAAGCTCTCGATAGGCTGCTGTCTGAAACAATAACTGCTGTAGTTTTCTGAGTGTCATGAAATTACTCACATGTGCCATTTATATTATTTGCAGTTCACATTTTATTATATATATATGCACAGCTTTTAAATTATAACATTTAGGAAGTCTCTCACCAGCCACGTGATTAGGTGCCCCTTGGGGTGGGGTTGGACGCCCTTTTTGCATTTATTGTCTTAATTCTTCCTAACATAGATTCAACAAGGTGTCAGAAACATTCCTTAGAGATTTTGATCCATATCGACATGACGGCATCACGGTTTTTGCAGATTTGTTGCTGCATGTCCATGATAGGGATCTTCCATTCCATCACATCCCAAAGGTGCTCCTTTAGATTGGGATCTATTGACCGTGAAGCCCATTGGAGTGCAGTAAACTAATGTTGAAGAAAACAGTTTTAAATTACTTGAACTTTGTGACACGGTGCTTTATCCTGGTAGAAGTAGGCAGAAAAATGGGTACAGTGTGGTCATAAAAGGATGGACACGTTTAGTAGGTACTGAGGGACCCAAGATTATATTCCACCCACCATTACAACACCACCACCAGCCTGAACTCTTAATACAAGGCAGGAGTCCGTCTCCTTTGAATGTTTGATGTGTTGTGGGTTAAGTCTGCACAATATATTGCATATTTATGGGTATAAAAATATCACAGAACTTAATATGCATTCTGAAAATAACCACCTGGACTTCAATAAGTGTTAGCTAATTATTTAAGCACCTTGGATTCAGACTCTCTTTGCCTGTAAAACATTTAATGATGTGTTGTTGCAGCTTACGAAGTTTTCAGAAGGTAAGTTGGTCAAGTTATCAATGCCAAAACAGTAGACCCCAGCCAGAAGTAACCTTTTCAATAAAACTTCGGTGTTTCCAGTAGCTGAATAGACTACTCATCACCTGGGATCAATGTTTGAAATTAACCCAAAGCAGAAAGATATTAATACATTTTTGTGAACTATTTATCGCAACATTCACCAATCATCTCATAGATCACTTGTCTTCCTAATATTGTGCATTCCTGCTCTGTGTTCAGAGATGTTATCCTGCATTCTTCGGTGGTAATGAGTCCTTATTTAAGTTAATGTTGCCATTTCATAATCTGAAACCAATCCTCCCATTTTAGTCTAACCTTAGCCAACTCACTTTTATGCACACAGCTATTGCTCACAGGATATTTTCACTTTATCGGAGCAGTATCTGTAATCCCGGGAAATGGTAGTTCTTCAGAAATACTCAGACCAGCCCTACCAACAGCCAAGCCACCTTTAAAGTCACTTAAATCACCTTTTATCCTTATTCTGATTCTTAGGTTTAAACTTCAGAAAATTGTCTTCCCCACAACAAGATGCCTGAAAGGCAGTGAGTCACTGTTTTAAAAAAATAACCTGAACTGGTGTGCCTAATGAGGAGGCTGGTGAGTGTGTTTTTGTAGATACTTGGAAGGAGTTGAGGTATATGAATCATTTTAGAGAATCATGATCTCTGGGTAAACGATTCTGAGAAAAAGTGATTATTTATTTATTTCAGACACAGAAGATATAGTCCATACAAAAGAGAGAAAAAAAAAACAAGAACACAGAAAGTTAAAAAGCTTTTCTAAAAAGGCTCAAATGCCAATGAGTCCATAAAATAGAAAAGTATCGCATAGAGCTCAGTCTAGGGCTGGTCAGTGTGGCAATGATGGAATTTACAGATGAGCAGAGCAAGCTTTAACATGTTGCTACACTAGTAAGTTTGTTTCCAGGTATAACTCAGACATTATCTATCATCTGCATGCCACAACACAACATCCCACTGTATCAGAATGACAAAGCACTTATAAGTTTTGTCTGTGAATGAATACGTAAATAGGAAGAACACTAAAGAAGCGTAAGAACCTGTTTCCTGTTAAATATTCAACACTATAACAGGTTATGAATCATGTCTAACCTTATGAGTTTGCGAGGTGATGACACAGATGACAGGTTTGAAAGACAGGTGGAAGGAGCTGCGCTTCGCTTGTTTCCAATTATCTTTTTGTTTCAGTTCCTGCCAGCAATGATAAATTCCTGTTTGCCTGTGCATTACTTAATACTCATTTCTCCCACTTGAAACAGGAATAAATGTTAGGATCTTAATGGACCTGTTCTTTATGATCTACTCTGCCTTTTCAAGCATTCATATTTGGATTAATTTTTAAAGAGTGTAAAAGATTTACGACGACAATAAACCTAATGTTGAAAGAAGCATTGATAGAGATAATTTTGAGCCGGTTTTATTTAGTTTTAGATTAGAAACATTTGATTGCAGCGTGTGTGTTGTTTGCAAGTTGACTACCTATGGGTTGTGCTAAACTTTTGGCAGATTTTGATAATGCCCAAGTTTCCTTTCCTCTCATTCCCAAAGACAGTATATGTTCCTGGGAGGGCTTAATCTTTCCTCCTTCTTTCTCTTAACCTTTTCCTGTTAGATAATTGTATTATTCTTCACCAAAAATCCAATCCCAGCCTTCTGATGATCACTTTGCAGACACTGCTTCCAGTCCATCTTACATGTCTGTTGGGATTTGCCTTTGCGGGAGCTTTTTGTCGTCTCGCACCACACAGTGAGCCCGTCCTCCAGCAGCCGCATGCTCCGGCTCTTCTGCCACCTCAGAGAGCGGACTTTCACCATGCTGCAGCCTTGCATCATCACACGGATGTCCTCATTGTCCAAAATCCCTGCAGTCAACACAGACAACAGAGAAAAATGACTTATTTAATAAAAATAGAGCAGCAGGGCTTTGGAAAATGTGTCTTTATAACCACAGTGGAACTGATTGCCCTCTTTTATTAAAGACTCATGCTGATTCAACAGATATTTGAACAGATATAAACCTCAGCTCATTTTTTATATACAAAACCTTAGTGAAGCCTGAAGATCAGTGTTCACTAGGGAGTGAGTTTGAAAGGTTACCTTTATGCTTTGGCAAAGTAAGTTTCCACCAAATAAGAACGACACAAATTCATTTCCCTTATTCTGGTATGCATTTCTGTTGTTAATCTGTAAATGCATTAAAAAGTTTTATAAAATCAGCAAAGCATGGTTGCTGTGCATCAACTATAATCAATTTAGGGTTTTATTGCAAGACAATTTTACATTAATTTTATGGGTAAAAATTAACATAAAAACAGGGTCTTAAAAAAGAAATCAGAAATAACCTTGATCTTTAGTAAAATGCTAATCCTGATTCATTTTCAGTTTATCAGTTGAAAGAACCAACTAATTAACAAATCATTTAGTGGGAATCTGAGTCTGACACAAAAGAAGATTTGGTTGCAAACAGCGTTTTTCTGTGCTAATGCTGTCTGTCCATATTTAAGGGAGGCTTTATGCATGCGTTTAGGGGAAAGCCCACCTATATTTATCAGGATTTTAATGCAAATTCAAGCCAGAGGAAATGGCTTCATATTCTCAAAGACTGTTGCTGTTTGAATTACGCAGATTACGTAGAAAAAAATACAGCCTGTAGAAAGCTCATATGAATTCTGGTGCAGGAGAAGATCGAGAAGACTGGATTTACAAAAAACAAAATGGGTCAGGGATGTCAAAGAAGGTAGACTCGCTCTTCTCTTCCAGTGAGATCCACCTATAGGTTTTCCACAAATTGTTCTCTAAACACATTTATTGTTTAAATTATGCTTGAAATCATATTGCTTCTTGAAATTCAGAATGCAAACGTTATGCCCGCAGAACATGTCAATAGATGCTTCACATCCAGAGGTCCGAACAATATCTTTTTTAATTCATTAAGTGGAATTAAGAGGATGTAGTCATGACCAAGGTTTTTGTCAGGTGCGGTGTAACGGAGCACCCCGGAAAGCAGACGAGCAGGCAGCATGATGGTAAGTGAAATGGTTTAATAAATGAAACTTACTTCAGCAGGTGGTGGCAAAAACAGACATGGACAGGCAGGCAAGACAGGCTTGGCAAAAACTTGACATGAGTCGTAACACAACAGAGTGAAGTGATCCATAATGTTTCCGCGAGGAATGAACAGAACAGAGGTGTATATATGGAGCAAGAACCAGGTGAAACGAGGAGACTGAATGCTAGGTGCAGGTGAACCGGATAACGTTAATTGACCGACTGGACAGAACAAAACGTGGCTGAAGCAAAACAGAGACCCTTGAATACAAACTTAAACACAACTAGTAAACCATGGAACTAAAGCATAACCAGATCCAAAAAACCTAACTTGACAAAACATGAACTAGAAGACAAAAACTAAAGCATGACCAGGAAAATAACAGAAGCATGATTCAAAACCAATCGAGAATAACAATAATAATAATAATAATAAGAAGAAGAAGAAGAACCCAAAAACACCCACAAATTATGACAGTTTTTTTTATTATTATTCTAAAATAATTACAAGTTGGTAGAGTGCATTTGTATAGATAACTTACAGTATGATACATGTTTAACCTTCAGGTCTCATACACCTAATAGCTTCCATCGGCAGGACTTTATGATTGTGTCAACATTTATTAGATGTCATCAGGTTCAGAAATCCAGTGCAGAAATAAAGTGAATGGCATGTGAACAACAATTGGAAAAATGAAGGGGTTGCGCTGAGCATTTGTTTTTCGTGTAGACAAAGAGGTAAATTCACAAAACTATAAAATCTGCTCCATTTTCTGCCCAGTTCAATTTGAATTCAATTCAGTTTATTTATATAGCAACAATTCAGAACAAATATTGTCTCAAGCCAAAAAAGAAATCAATCAGCTTCAATTCTGCACTTAATTCAGAAAGCAAATGGCACAATATACACTGCCAGTCAAAAGTTTGGACACCCCTTCTCATTCAGTGATTTATTTTTATTGTATTCCTATCTCTGGGAATTCCTTCAGGCCTGTTGGAAAACCATCTCACGAAGCTCATGGAGAGAATGCCAAGTGTGCAAAGCAGTAATCAAAGTAAAGGGGGGCTACTTTAAAGAATCTATAATCTAAAATTAGTTTTGAAGTATTTCACAATTTCTTGTTTGCAACAAAGTTCTATACATTTTGGTTAATAGTTTTAATGTATTCAGTACGTTTCTACAATGTAGAAAGTAATTAACGTATGGAAAAGCTATTGAATGACGAAGGTGTGTCCTAATCTTTGACTGGTAGTTTATATGCAGATGCAGAAAAATTAGGCGTAGACTAAATCTTTAGTTTGCACAGACATTTAGCTTTGTGTTTTTGGCCCAAAGTATTTTCTCTGGTTGGTCAGTATTTAAGCATTTTAATTGAATGAGGCTGAATAGTGATGAGAAAAATCATTAGTAGTAAGTCCAGTCCAAAGATTGTGATTTCTCAAAGCCAGGCCCAGGTCAAACCAAGCAGTTACACAAATGTTTCTCAAATCCCACTCCAAAGGTTCAAAGATACAGACAGGTCTTTTTTTAATTGAGGCCAAGAATGTAAATGTTGGCAACAGTTCAAACATTCAGGTGTTTAACCTGTTTTTTACAAACATTCAGGTGGAAAACTGGTCTGATAGATAAACAGGAAAGACTGGGTCGGTTAATTACGGTGTTATGGCTGAGCTATGAACCTTGTGGAGTATGACAGCACGAAGTCTCAGCTAAGAGGGAATAAGCAAAAGATTCACACCTTGAAGGAGCAACCATTAATGCTTCTCAACTGTTTTTAAAACAACGGCTCCATTTGATAGTTACAATTCAGGCTAAATACAGAAATCAATCTGAGAGTTGAAATATAACTTTTTTCCAGTGCATGTCATCTATTTTCATTATATCTCCACAGTCCAAATGTACTTTTTTACATTTTTGATACAAGAGCGCTAGTTTGAGAGTTTTGTTTAAGTCTGTTAAAACCGATGTTGTTAAATATCAATAATAATTCAAAAATATTTTTAAAGAAGGGTGTTGTTTGGTAAATGTTGTTAGTAGTTAGAACCTCATTTTGAATAAATGAAAGAATTTTTCTGCTGTCATAAAATATCTCTAGTGTGAATGACTCTCTAATGTCTTCATGCATGCACAGTGGCTTGCAAAAATGTCCCTTGAACTGTTTCACATCTTGTGACATAACAACCGCAAACTTCAGTGTAATTTTTAAAAATTTGATGTCTCGCACCACACGATGAGTCCGTCCTTTGACTACTTCTAAATATCAGTAAGAACCGATCCCTGCTTTGAACTTGCCAGTGCTACCCGTGTCTGTTAGAGCTCCCCTCACACCACAGCACATTCAAACCATGCTTCTAACATCAACCGTGTCCTCCCCCCAGGACTATGACCTGCATCATGGGGGGCTGTGCTTTCTGCTCTGCTGCTCCAAACCTGCGGAAGACCCTCCTTTACAAACGTAAGAGTCCCAGAGACATTGGAAAGTTTTAAAAGGGGAATAAAACCTTCCTTTTTGAGAGACATTTTAACCTTTAGATCCTCTGTGCTTTTATTACCTCTTTGCTGGTGAAGTTTTAGCTGCTGTTCTGCCTGCAGATTTTTTTTTGTTTTACTTGTTATGTAGCACTTTGAGATTGTTTTAAGATGTAAACTGCTTTACAAATAAAGTGCATTATTAAGATCATTAAACTTCACCACACCTTCATCTCTGACCTGTCTGCTGTGTTCCTTGGTCTTTACTCTGCTGCTTGTTCACTGATGTTCTCTAACAAACATCTAAGGGCTTCACAGAACAGTGGAGATTAAATTACACAAAGCAGGTGCACTCTATTTACTAAACAGATTGCCTCTGTAGGCAAACTGAGTAAAGAGACCTAAATATAAACATACATGTACACGTTTTTTAGATTTTAATTTATAATAAACATAAAAAATGTATCCTTTGTCCATTTTATGTTAGTCGTTCACATAGAATCGCAATGGAAAACTTTGTGTGTATGCATGCATATAACTACATACATAAAGTGCCTTGAAGAAGTATTTTTTTCTGTTTCTACACCATGCGGCATAAATAATCAACTTAGAATCTTGACATAGCCCTCAAAACTGAATCAAATCTTGAAGTGCCCTGAGAATCCTGTGCCTACTGAGAACCACTGCCAACCAAAAAGTACACAGAGGCCCATCTCACATTTGCAAAAAACATAACAAAACATCATAATTATCTCCGATAGTACCAGCAAGATCACCTTTGTAGTTAAAAAAAAAAATGTTTCAGAAGTGGCCTAGTCAAAGCTGGACTTAAATAAATTTGAGAGGCTGTGGTTTAACCTTCAAGCTTTAAAACTCTTAAATGTGGTTGAATTATAACAATTCAGTAAAGAAGTTTGGGCAAATTCTTGATGGCAGTTGTTGCTGCTTTTCACTTGAGCTATATTCTAATTATGTTTTATGGATTAGTGTCTGAATTTCAAAGTGTATAAAAGAAAGTGTCCCCATCTTACAGCAAAGTGTATTTCTCTCACCCATATGTTTTCTTTCAGCAATATCTTGAAAGCTGTTCTATTTGATAAAGGGTGGATATTTCTATGCATCCAAAGGTTGCTTTAATATAACATATGTTCTGAAAGAACTTAAATGAAGTGTAGTCACCAAATCCAAGCATGGTTACTGTAACATCTAAGCTAGCTATAGCATAGCTTATTTTTTTTATCAGGGAACTAAATTGGATGCTAACAAATGTTGTTAACAGCAGGGTATTTGGGTATTTTGCACAAATGGTACAAAATCAGGTCTAATTTTTGTCCTGAGAACGAGCTAACTACAGTGCACTACTTACACATCAGAATAAAAGGGTGTTTTAGTAGGGTGTCAGTTGTTTTACAAAGTTGTGTTTCAGAGGTTTCTTTTAATGTGCAACCGAGCTGCCATTAGTGATGATATGATGCTTGCCCTAAACTCTTTAGGAGGTTAAAGCTACCTTCAGCCATGCCTGAACCATCCGGATCTGTACTTTGGCCTTGTTGCAACGCTGGCATTCATGAGAAAAAATAAAGGCCACTAGTGTCGAAAAAAAATAAATAATTTATAGCACGTTATGCTGTATTTTATACAACAGTAGGCCTGGAAATGGCTGTTGCTTTTACTGTCCTGCTGTACATTAGTTTAACATTAATTTTACCATAAAATTATAATACAATGGCTACTGGATACCTGTTGCCTGTACGTTATGTTCATCTTAACAATAAATAATTTACAGCGTACAAACAGATGTATGGACGTGCTTTGGTCTTCAATCCACCCCATCTAAAAAGTAGCTCGCCTATGCTGTCCAACTGAAGATAACATACTCTTTACTTTCAACCTCTTCACAGAACATCCCTTGAAAAAACGTTCTGATCTGTCCCTTTAATGGATCCATGCCTCCGTAATTCTCCGGGGTTGAAGAGAGAGATCGTCCTCACAGAGCTTTCTCAGCCCAAACAACTTAGACTCACATGTTTCTTCTGGGTTTTGCTCCTGCAAGGCTACCTCTGAAGATTTGTCCACTCACAGATGGCATGGCTCCTTTCTCCTCTCCCTACAAATCTCAGTCTTCATTGTTTCAATGCCAGAAGGATGACAGGGTTGGGGCTCTGAAAGCTAAAGCACACACAACCTCTCCTCCCTACATACTATTCACCCCGCTGAGCTCGAAGACAAAGGCAACCCCCTACCAGAGCTCCATTCATAACGAGCGGCCTGCTTTTCCAAGCTGTTACAACCATGTGATGCATTCCCACAAGCAGCACAAGGACCTAATTAATGCAGGTCAGTGACCACACCAAGCTTCCTCAAACAGCCATAACTCAACTTATTGCTTTCATTTTTTACCATTAAATGCATTTTATCTCTTACTAATAATGCAACAAATAGACAAACAGTGGCTGATAAGTCTTTTCAAACTACTTCCACCAATACTGTAACATAAATCCTGTATAACTTAACTTAAAAAAAGCAAGTAAATCTGTGAGGAGGAAAAAAATTATAAATAAAAACAGATGGAATAACCAGGTCGCAAAAGTGTGGATACCCCTAAACTATCGTTTAGTTACAACACTTTTTGTTTCAGTGTCAGCAGTCTTCTTGGAAGGATCTATTAACATTGCACATCTTGCACTGACAATATTACCCCTGTGCACCTTAGAAAAGTTCTCTAAATCTATCAGATTGTGAAGACATGTCTTGTCCACAGCTCTGTTCAGTTAACCCACAGATCTTCTCTTAATTTAGACCAGTGTAAAACTTTAACTTTCTTGTCATTAAATATTTTTTGTTAATTCACTGTATGCTTGGAAACACTGAAATAAACTCTTTGTTTACTAGCAGATGCCTAGGGAACAAAACTGACTCGTAGTTTGACCTGATTATAATTTCATCCACCCCAACAGAAACCTAAGGTATGCCCAGATAATGATGCTGCCACCACTTTGTTTCACTATGGGTATATTCTTTTGATGATGTCCATTCACTTTGGTGATATTCAGTTAATTTGAACATTCAAAACTGGATGATGAAATTAAATTAATGCTCACACTTATTACAACTGGGTTACTGCACCTCTTATTTTGTTATTATTTGTTATAACAGATCTGTTTGTTTTTTCGTTGAATAAAAAGGACAAAGCTCACATAAGAGTGGAACATTATTCACAAGATTTATAATGGTGTCATTTTTTTTTACATGACAAATGAATGGAGGTGTGTAGATTTTTAGGAGCCACTGTTGGCCGGCAAATAAAGGCCTGTACATATATTACAAGCACATCGGTTAATTTATCCTTGAATGTTCTGTACTCCTCTGAAAGCTTAGCTGTAAATTTTGTAAACAGATTGAAGGACAAAACTCTCCAGAGGGTTGAACTTTTTTCTTTTCATCGTCCCACTACAGAAACTTTGACCAGCGTCCATCTTAACAGCTTGTTAAATTCCTGCCTGCAGACTGGTTAACAATCCTGCTACGTCTGTGAGATGAGCTTCCTCCCAATATTCCCAACACAATTTAACCTGGCACGGAAACCAGAAAAACAAGATCCTCAGTTATGCATAAGTAGCTCAGATATGACAGATATTTTACATCACCTAACTTTGAAATACAGACATGGTATGTTTTGATCTTCAAAAGTCAGGAAACGGCAACAAGACAACATCTAATCCCCTAAACTTGTCTGAATCTACAGTCAGAGCAACAACTAAAAAGTTTAAAACAACTGGAACTGTGAAAAATAAGGTTGGATGAAGATCCAAGTTTAACTGACATCATGCACAAGGAGGAGGATAACGAGGATGAATGCAAATAAAATCTAACTGATGGAAAAGTGCAGCAGCAAGTGGCATCTTGGAGTTGCCAGGTCTCCATAACAACCAGGTGTTTTAAGACAGATCTTTACCAGTGGTGACTATACTTGTGGAGGTGCTTTTTAAAAGAAGTTATGCAGTATTTTTAACTCATAATAACTTGCACGGTGGTGTGGTGGCACAGTTGGTAGCACTGTTGCCTTGCAGCAAGAAGGTCCTGGGTTCGATTCCCGACCGGGGGTCTTTCTGCATGGAGTTTGCATGTTCTCCCTGTGCATGCGTGGGTTCTCACCGGGTACTCCGGCTTCCTCCCGCAGTCCAAAGACATGCCTGTTAGGTTAATTGGTCTCTCTAAATTGCCCTTAGGTGAATGAGTGTGTGCATGGTTGTTTGTGTGTTGCCCTGCGATGGACCGGTGACCTGTCCAGGGTGTACCCTGCCTCTCGCCCATAGACCGCTAGAGATAGGCACCAGCTCCCCTGCGACCCACTATGGAATAAGCGGTAGAAAATGACTGACTGACTGAACTTGCAAAAATGCCCAGTTGAAGCTATTGGGGAAGCGTTTTAAATGTTTACAAAATGTCATGCTTATTCATCAAACTGTAATTAATGTACGCCATGAGTAGAATTCATCTTCTGGAAATAGAATAGAAATATTCTCTATTGAAAGGCATTTGCCTTTCAATAGAGAATATTGAATATTGAATATATTGAATATTGAATATTGAAGCGTGCAGATTCACACAAATTTAAAATATATATAAAAACATAAGAATAAGAGATTGTTCAGTATGGGAAACATTTACAGCATAACAAAAATACTGTACAGTTCCTAAAAATAGCATATTCAGATTGTATGAAATGTGCAACTAAGTAGTCAAATTCCCTGTTTGTGCACACATTCTTGGCCAATAAAGCTGGTTTTGATTCTATTTTCCTCTCAATTTATTTGCTATATTTATATTTGCTTATTTTTGTATAATTAATTATAAGCCACCCTGGTCAGGTAAATAGATTGACCTAAAATAAGTGAAAAGCTGGCAAAGACCTTTAGAAAACCTGAAGAACTCATGTTCAAGATCTGTTTAAAAACATCACAAGAAAATCAGGCAATTTGGAAGCCTTTAAGAACAAAAAAGCGTATCAACTCGTGAGAGGACATCTGCAAAAGTTCTCTCCCATGATTTCTCTGCATGAAAAAAGGTTCATGTTTCTCTCAGCATAACAACTGTCACAAGAGCCAGCTAGCACAGATTCTGCACTAAACATATGGCACAAACATTTTAGGGTGTTCTGCAGCTGCTGCTGACCCAATTAAAAGTTTCTCAGCTTTGTCCTATAAGCATCAGAAGGCAAGCAGGAACCTTCTCTCTGCCTCGACTTCCAGTCTTCGACAGCAGATTTGCTGAAAGCGTGATAAGAAAAAGTACTCTGTTGTGATATAAAAAGCTGTCAAAACAGTTTGAGAAAAATAAAAAAAGGAATAGAAACTAAATGAGAGGTATTGAAAAATCCAGAACTGCAGCCAATGTTTGTTGGGCAGCTGATTATGAAATTACTGCAGACTCGGATGGAAACGAGCAACTTTCAGTTAAATGTTCCCCTTTCTTTACTTTAACTATTGACAGATCAGTGATGTTCTCATAAATAAGTGAGATACATCCGCACCAGGAGAGGCAATTTTAACACAAAACAGAAACAAATAAATCAGTCACACATAAAAAGAAAAACAAAAATCATTAATCACCATTTTAATCTGTAAATTGAGAAGCAGGATAATCAGATTAGGTGCTCATTATTTGGGAGAAATGCAACAACGGGCTGGCAGTAGCGTGAAGAATTTTTGAGAATTCTGTTGTTAATTAAGTCTGTGGTTTCTGTCATTACCACCATAGTTCATTAAGCTTATTTAAAGACTGAAAGTATTAGCATTCTTGTGAGACTTTAAAAGAACATTCCGCATGTTTTATAATAAAAAAATTCAAAGCAATAAATATCCTCTAACAAATTATCAGGGCCAACATATTTTACACAGGTAATAATCAAAATTATTAAAAAACTAAAATTTCATAATTTACATAATTCATTGAAATCTGGAGCAGCCAATGTTGAGCACATGGGTCAAGAATCAGAAAGACATCACAGGAGCGCCAGCTTTATAAAAGGGTGACCAATATGGTCGTTTCCCAACCACTAGCAGCAGTCTTGTGACACTGGCTGAAGACCTTTGCACTCAGTTTATCCGAGGATGACAAAGCTTTGTGGAGTTGTTAGTTCTGATAAGAGTAGGGATTAAAAAAGGGGGAGTGCAGGACTGAATGCCATTGGACTGATTTACAGTCACACATGGTGGCTGAAGGAGTCAGATGGGTGAGAGGCGGGTGACCTCACCTCCTTCAATATATATTATATTAGCAGGAGATTCAAATATAGCTTTGGCACTTAGATATCATACTTTTCAGCAGAGTGATACAGTTACACGGTTGAGACGTCAGTAAACCCTCAACAAGTGTTGGCAAATAGTCTCATCTCTGAAGCTTTAAGAGTTGGATTTAACACATGTTTGGCTTTATTACAGCACATTTCTGTGTGATTGCTTAGTCCATAAACAGCTACATCTCAATAATTTAAAAGTTATTTAATCCAAAAACCAAAAATTATATATTGTGTTTAACCCTTTCTCTCTCCTAGACATGGTGATTGACTGAGCTTTTACTGTAACTAACTGTATGTGCTCTCTTTCAGACTCTAACATTGAAAACTGGCTCAAAGTTTATCTGTTCTTTCTTTCTAGGTGAAACGACTAAAGGAGCTACATCCATTAACATTTACTTTTCCTTCCCATAGAAAGTACTCCTGCATCAGTGCTTCTGTGTTCTTTTTGTGTCTCTGCTCTGTTCTCTCTAATCCCCAGTCGGTCGTGGCAGATGGCCGCTCACACTGAGCCTGGTTCTGGTTCTGCTGGAGGTTTCTTCCTGTTAAAAGGGAGTTTTTCCTCTCCACTGTCGCTACATGCATGCTCAGTATGAGGGATTGCTGCAAAGTCAACGCCAGTGACTTACCACTGTCTCTACATGCTCATCCGGGAGGAGGGAATGCTGCAAGTCACTGACTGGATGCAATCTGCTGGGTTTCCTTAGATAGAAAAACTTTTTATCCAATTTGAATAAATAACTGAATCTGACTGCACTGTTCAATGGTTAGGATTAATTGGAATGTATGTACCTGACTTTTGTGAAGTGCCTTGAGACAACATGTGTTGTGAATTGGCGCTATATAAATAAACCGAATTGAATTGTAAATTATTAACACACAGAGTGATCCTCCACGTGTTTATTTCTGTTAGTTTTTTACTATGCAGAATAAGCAGTTAATTCTTGGTCAGCGTTCGTTTTGCATGAATTACTGCATCAGTGCGGCGTGGCATGTAGGAGATACGATTGTGGCTCAGACAAAGAATGGTTCAAGAACCCCTCATGAAGAACAAAATATCGAGGCACGTGACGTCGCCCGGTACGGCGGAGCCGGGGTCCCACCCTGGAGCCAGGCCTGGGGTCGGGACTCGTCGGAGAGCGCCTGGTGGCCGGGTTGCTCCTCGCGGGACCCGGCCGGGCCAAGCCTGAACGAGAGACGCGAGGCCATCCCCCAGTGGGCCCACCACCTGCAGGGGGAACCGTGAGGGACCGGTGCAAAGAGGATTGGGTGGCGGACGAAGGTGGAGACCTCAGCGGCCCGATCCCCGGATGCTTAGGCTGGCTCTAGGGACGTGGAATGTCACCTCGCTGGGGGGGAAGGAGCCTGAGCTTGTGCGGGAGGTCGAGAGATATTGACTAGAAATAGTCGGGCTCGCCTCCACGCACAGCGTGGGCTCTGGAACCCATCTCCTTGAGAGGGGTTGGACTCTCTTCTACTCTGGAGTGGCCCACGGGGAGAGGCGGCGGGCTGGTGTGGGTTTGCTTGTTGCCCCCCAGCTCAGCCGTCTCGTGTTGGGGTTTACCCCAGTGGATGAGAGGGTCGTATCCCTGCACCTTCGGGTTGGGGAGAGGTCTCTGACTATCATTTCAGCCTACAGGCCGAGTGGTAGTGCAGAGTACCCGGCCTTCTTGGCGTCCCTGTCGGGGGTGCTGGATAGTGCCCCTCCCGGGAACTCCATTATTCTGCTGGGGGACTTCAACGCCCACGTGGGGAACGACAGTGACACCTGGAGAGGCGTGATCGGGAGGAATGGCCTCCTCGATCTGAATCCAAGTGGTGTTTTGTTATTGGACTTCTGTGCTAGTCACGGATTGTCCATAACAAACACCATGTTCAAACATAAGGGTGTCCATCAGTGCACTTGGCACCAGGACACCCTAGGCAGGAGGTCGATGATCGACTTTGTTGTCGTATCATCAGACCTTCGGCCGCATGTTTTGGACACTCGGGTGAAGAGAGGGGCTGAGCTGTCCACTGATCATCACCTGGTGGTGAGTTGGATCCGCTGGAGGAGGAGAAAGCCAGACAGACTTGGCAGGCCCAAGCGCATAGTGAGGGTCTGCTGGGAACGCCTGGCAGAGCCCTCGGCCAGGGATGTATTCAACTCCCACCTCCGGGAGAGCTTCGATCAGATCCCGGGGGATGTTGGAGACATAGAGTCCGAGTGGACCATGTTCTCCGCATCTATTGTCGATGCTGCTGCCCAGAGCTGCGGCCGTAAGGTCTGTGGTGCCTGTCGTGGCGGCAATCCCAGAACCCGGTGGTGGACACCGGCAGTAAGGGATGCTGTTAAGCTGAAGAAGGAGTCCTATCGGCTGTGGTTGGCTTGTGGGACTCCTGAGGCGGCTGACGGGTACCGTGAGGCCAAGCGTGCTACGGCCCGGGCTGTGGCAGAGGCAAAAACTCGGGCCTGGGAAGAGTTCGGTGAGGCCATGGAGAAGGACTACCGGTTGGCCTCGAAGCGGTCTCGGGGTCTTGTTCACGAGTGAGGGAAGAATGGAGCGGGAGATCGACAGACGGATCGGTGCGGCTGCCACAGTAATGGGGGCGCTGTGCCGGTCCATTGTGGTGAAGAGAGAGCTGAGCCGAAAAGCAAAGCTCTCAATTTACTGGTCGGTCTACGTTCCTACCCTCACCTATGGCCATGAACTTTGGGTCATGACCGAAAGAACGAGATCACGGATACAAGCGGCTGAAATGAGCTTCCTCCGTAGGGTGGCCGGGCACTCCCTTAGAGATAGGGTGAGGAGCTCGGCCATCCGGGAGGGGCTCGGAGTAGAGCCGCTGCTCCTCCACGTCAAGAGGAGCCAGTTGAGGTGGCTCGGGCATCTATACCGGATGCCTCCTGGACGCCTTCCTCGGGAGGTGTTCCAGGCACGTCCCACCGGGAGGAGGCCCAGGGGACGGCCCAGGACACGCTGGAGGGACTATGTCTCTCGGCTGGCCTGGGAACGCCTTGGGCTCCCCCTGGAGGAACTGGAGGAGGTGTCTGGAGAGAGGGACGTCTGGGCGTCTCTGCTGAGTCTGCTGCCCCCGCGACCCAGTCCTGGATAAGCGGAAGACGACGAACGAACTTTGGAGTTGATGCAAATCAGTCACTAAGGGAGCATTACAATGGACCCCGAGCAGCTTGAATTCTTCTCCTCTTCATTCTTCCCACACTCTGGGAACTTAGTTTCCAAAAGAAATGCCAAATTTTCTTTAATCTGAAAAGAGGACTTTGGACCACTGAGCAACAGTCCAGTTCTTTATCTATTTAGTCCAGGTAAGATGCTTCTGATGCTGTCACTGGTTCAGAAAGGGCTCTACACAAGGGATGTGACAATTGTCATCCATGTCTTGGATATTTCTGTGTGTAGTCGCTTTTGAAACACTGACTCCATCCAGAATCCACACCTTATGAATCTCTCCAACACTCTTTAATGGACGTTGCTTCAAAATCCTCTTAAGCCTGTGGCTATCTCTGTTGCTTGTTCCTTAAACATTTTTCCTTCCACCAAGTTCTCCATTCATATGCTTCGATATAGCACTCTGTGAACAGCCAACCTCTTTAGCAACGACCTTTTGTGACTTCAAAAACTGCCTGCTGGACAAATGTCAAGTCAGGAATCTTCCCCATGATTGTATAAGCTATAACAAATGTATAAAATCACCATCTTTATGGGCCTTATGCAATGTTCCAATTTCTGGGAAAAATTTATTTAGGTTTTCATCAAACCAGCAAACCATAATAATCAAGACTGAAAGAAATAAATGATTGAAATATGTCTCATTTTGAATTAAATCAATTAAAAAAATTTAATTTTCATTGATATTCTGAGTTACTGAGAAAAACCTGTTTGATGTATATTGAAAGCCTGCCAAATGAAGCAGAAAATCATTAGGGTGTGGGCAGGATAAGTAAGTCAAATGGCACAGAGAGCCTAAAGTGTGGTCCAAATTTACAGTCATCTTGATTCTGACAGGTGCTCAGTGGCTGCTCCGCAGGAATCTATTTCGGGATAAGGTGTAGCTGTTAGAAAGAAGAGTTTGTTTGTAGGGGCTCATAAGGATTAAGCTGTGATGGGAAGGTAGAAAAGTCTGATTCACCTCCTTCTCCGCAAACACCTAATAGATTTCAGCTCTATTAGATGTGTCAGTAACCAGAGATTATCTAGTGACCAGCAGGAAACTCTGCCATTTACCATAAGAGCTCTGACAGCAGAGCTGCCGCGCTGTTTTCTTCAAGCACAACAACCTTAGCTGTTGAACTGCAGGTGAATACAAGCAAAAGAGGCGCAGATCCAAATCAAAAGAGATCAGGAGGTAAAAACAGATCTTAGTTAGAACAAGACGTATTAGAAGAGGCCCCAGTTTCAGTCGACGTACAAAATCAGTATCACATAGTCAGCACAATATGTATGTTTACATTAAGACATAACCAGCCGAGGCGCACTTCCGTTTCGCCTCACGGCTTTCTGACAACACTGAGATTTCAGACGTACTTACCGAGCCTCCTAATGGGGTCCGTGGTCCTCCCAGCCGCTGCCCCCATCTGCCCCTTATGGCCGGGGGTCGCTGACTTGTTGCCGCTGCCTAACATTGTTAAAACTTTACTGTAAAACTGTATTTTAAGCTTTCGGCTATTTTCCGGGATTTTTACGCGCGCCCTTACTATAGATGTGAGGACGCAGGTGTCTTAAAACTGCTCCAGAAAGACCCCGAGCTCTGGAGGAAACAGCTGAGAGCAACATTTATTCCCTTTTCCACGTGTGAAAAAAGTCCCTCCCCCGACTGGGATCTCCATGCCAGGGCGTTACGCGATTCCCGAGCCAAGCGTCGGCTCACAGCTTGTTCCAGACGCCCTCTCCTCGTCCCGCTTCTAATGTTGCACCAGCAAACAGGAACCCGGATAAAGGAGCGCAAAGACGCTCAATTAACTTCATAGGGCAGATATGGTTAATTCTCCTAAGCCAAAAGCAAAAGGTCCGCAATCTAAAACAAGAATATTTTTTTCAATCAATATTTATATGAGGGATCATTAAATTATTTTGTAGAAAATACGTACAATAAATACAAACGTGTCTAAGATAATTCAATCGTGCCTTTGATGTATTAAATGCCAAATTAAATGCTTTAAAGTCAAAATAATAAATACAAAATTGATTCCCCTATGTGTTAAATCATATATAAATATTTTTAATATTTTTATTTTTAATTATTCCAGTACGTCATTAAGCACTTTAAACTGTCCACAACTCGTTACGTTGTTCCTGACACAACTGCAGACCAATCAGCTTCTCTGTAGCAGTGTTAGCCCCGCCCACTGACTTCAATGAGTAAAGCTGCTATGCTGCAACATAGAACTATAACAATCAAATACAATAATACCTAAATATCTTTATTTTTTTAACCTGTCAGTACAAAAATGCATACCTGCAGTTATGCGTTTCTTAATTTTTTTAACATTTCAATAATTTTCAATAAATGTACAGTGCTGTGAAAAAGTGTCTGACTCCTACAGATTTCTTCTGGTTTTGCTTTTTTTCAACCAGGAGGTCACAAAACAGCCCAGAACAAGATCTAAATCTCCGCAGACCTCACTTGCCTTGGTTCAGATCTGAGATCAAGATCTAACAATAATAAAAAGAAACTGGGCATCCGTAAGGCCATCACCACTGCAGACCAAAAGGAACATGAAGACCCCCTCACATTTGTCAAAAAGACATATTGATGCTACCCAAGATTTTAGGAAAGATATTCTGTGGACTGATGAGACAAAAGTGGAGCTTTTTGAAGGTGTGTGTAATGTTATAGCGGACCTAAAACTAAGGTTTCAGAAACAGACCATTGTACGGATAGTCAAACATGGCAGAGGTAGTGTGAGGGTTTGGGGGCTACTTTGCTTCCTCAAGACCTGGACAACTTGCCATAATTGATGGAATCATAAATTTTATTCTCTGCCAGACCTTAAGTCCAATCACACTTTGGTAATGCAGCAAACCAATGAGTCAAAGTACAGTAGCAAGGCCATTTCTTAAAGACTAAAAATAATGAAGTTTTGGTGTGGCCTAGCTAAGGTCTAGACTTAAATTCAATTCAGATCCTGTAGTGTGACCTCAAACATGCTGTTCATACTCACAACCCCTCCAAGGTGACTGAATTCAAACTTCTGGAAAGGAGAGTAGGCTAAAATTCAACCACGGTGATGTAAAAGACACCTTCCCAGTTATATTAAACTCTTGATGTCATGTGTTGCTAAGGGTGGCACAACCAATACAATTAGGTTTAGGGGGCTATTATTTTTTCTCACAGGTGGGTTTGGATAGCTTTTCACCTTTAATAAATAAAATATTTAGTTTTTACTCAAATTATCTTTATCCAATAGTACATTTTGTTTGATGATCTGAAGCATTTAAGTGTGACAAAAAAGCAAAAATAGAATTAATCTGTGAGGAGGTAAACACTTTTTACAGCAATGTATTTATTTATTCAATTATCTACTCAACCTCTTATGTTACTGATAAACTACAAATTCTTGTGACACTTTTGGGTCTTAATTTACCAAGGGAATGCAGCTCTTCTTTCTTTAAAGATGGCGATGTCTTGAAAAAAGATTTTTGAAAAGAAAAAAATTATGGAACTAAGAAATGGGCATGATTTAATAAAATATTTTATAAAATATCCTTTACGGCTGTATGCTCAGGCATAATATTTGATTGGGCATCTGCTCTGCACATACTCATTTAAAATGTTACTGTTTTCTTTAAAATGAGGGATGCCATGAAAAAAATGTTCCTCTTATGTATAACTTCTATAAATAGACACTAGAACAAACAAAAAAACACCATTTTACATACTTTCCTTTTAAGGAAAGACACGTTACAGATAACCATCGGTGGCCTTTATTTTGAAGGCCAAAATAATCCCCTTTTCATGACTGGTTCCATCAGTAATGAGGAATCTATTTTTGCAATAATCTGTTCTTCCAAATAGCGAGGCTTTTTTTTTTACAGTGATTTACTGTGAAAGGACTTGCACAGGTCTAGGGTCGGAAAAAGGGCAGCTTACATCTCTGCAAACCCCACACATCCTGGACACAAGCTGTTTAGACTTTTACCTTCTGGTTGAAGCTACAGAGTGCTATTTGCAAAAAACACCCGCCACAGAAAGTTTCTTTGCCCAGACTGTCTTTCTGATAAACACTTAACAGTCATAGTGTCCAGATCAATTCAATTCAATTCAGTTTTAATTATATGGCGCCAATTCACAACACAAGTTGTCTCAAGACACTTTACAATTCAATCAAATCATACAGATTTCAATCAACACCATGCAAGTTTGCACTAATTCAACCAAGTCCTTCTCCTTTGTAAAAACAATGTATACAAACATAAATATATATATATATATATATATATTTTTTTTTTTTTTTGCCCTTCTTAGATATTAATATTTAAAATGTCTTCACTGAGGAACTGAAGTCAGATTCCTTGTTTGTGTGCACAAACTTGGCGTAAAAAGCTGATTATGATGCTATTTAAGCTTTATTTTGAAAGCCAGCTTCAAAAAAAGATTTGGTTTTCCTTATATGGGTGGACCAACATAACGCCGCTTTAATTTATCAGTAATTGGGGCAGAAGCGCCATCTGTTGACGATTTGTAATACATGCACAACTTCAAAAACAACGCTCAAAAATAAGCTTTATATGGCCTTAAGTACATACAACACATGCTGCCCGCGTTTGTTGTGATCTATTAAACAGAAAGTATGTGGTCTTTTTACAGTACATGAGCACTGACTAGGAGCTTAAGATAAGAAGTTATAACACAGACAGCAAAGATAAGCTGGGAAACCTTCCGAAAGAATTTGATCAATCCAGGAGAACAAATGGTCAATGGCTGATTTGGGGAGTTGGAGTTAGAATGTTTGAGATAATGTGTTTCTTTGACTTGGTCGCCTAATGCAGCCTCTGCATCAATTTCAGAATTAAACAAAAAAGCCCCATCTGCACTTCCTGTCTTTAATGAATGAACCCCCCGTGTCATTTGCTTTAATATTAACTGGAAGAGTTCATATCATTCATCTCCTCTCAAATGCAGCAATAACCAGGTTAGACTGAGTAAGAGATTAAGTCATGTCTGCTAATCCTCAGAGGCTGTGATCTATGCAGGAGCAGTTTGGGCTGTGTAGCTGCTGCTCCTGCTCCTTGATTTGAGAAATATGGGAGCAGCTCTGGAATGGTTTCCCAGTCTTACCAGTCGTCAGGGTTTCAAATAAACAGCAGTGTACCACCATTCTCAAAGAATTCACAGTTCAGCTTGCTTATTCGCCAGGGGTGAAACTGGGCCTGCTTCTATTAGTAGAAGTAGTTTGCCTGTGTTGTTTATGATTTCTGATGTCTACTGGCAGGGTTTGGGGAAACTGGTAAGTCCCAGTGACTCCCTGTAAAAAGTCACAGACCAAATAACCCATGTCTCCTTTTTTAATGAAAACAAAATAATTTATGTAAGCTGCAAGCATACTATAAAAGTACATGGATCTGATAGCTAAGCATTTTACAGTTGAAGATAAACACGGTTTTGTAAACTCAATAATTAACACATTAAATTATGTTTATTTCAAAAATGTGAAACACAAATAACACCCCGGGGTATGATTTCTTTATTTGCATCTATTTATTTTAATTTTGTATTGTGCAAAAGCCGAGAAAAGGTTATATGAAAATTTTAAAGGTCAAGTATAAGGGAAATGTCATTTTAAAGCTTGTTAACTATCCGAGAACTAAAGCAAAGATCAGACACTGACTACTTCCTGAAGCGATGGTAGTTAATCGAAGTTGTTGTGCGACTGTTTAATATAAAAAAAATGATTCCTGATTTGCTTATACTATATCACAGGCTGCGATACGTAATGCTTTAACGAGACGCAACAAACCTTACATTTATGAAACTAAAGGTAACGCTGTACTGGAAAACTTGCAAGGGAACAGTTTCATTCCAGGAATTAAACGGAGCCAATGAAAATACGCTGGCCTTGTCAACTGAGGTATAAATACAAATATTTCTGTTGCTGGCTGTTAATAATTTGCCAGTATCGTAATTCGAGCGTAAGTTTAATAGAATGCTATACAAAACCCAACACTTTTGCTTTATTAACTTTAATTGTGATAACATAACACCGTCGATCAAGCTAGTTAGCTTGAGCTAGCCTAGGTTTATGCACATTACATTTTTCCTGAAATACGCCCCTATCAGGAACCACTTTGCACTCGGGGCTGTCATTTCCAAGATTCAGGTTAGTTACATTTTGATTCAAGTGATTTGACAATAACATGGAAAGAATGCAGTGTTTTAATTTGCGAGCAACACCACGCAACGCTTCGTTCGCCAACCAACGTTAACAGCTAACGTTAGCTAACTTATCCATAGCTTTTAAAGCAACGGTGCAAAAACACTGTACATTTGGGGCTGCCAAGAAAAACGGATCTACGCCACTTCGTCAATGGTAGCAGCATTATTAAACAGGTGTGAGATCGCCTGACCCACCCTTTGATAACGAGGGGTTCGGGAGTGTGGCCGAAGCGGCCGCTTCATAATGAATGTCGTTTGTTTACGCGTGTTCAGTGTTCACCCCAAAGCTCCAGTCCTACGACGTATCACTCCGCACAACACGTAATGCTAAAACAAACTCGTTAAATCCTAAAACAGCACAGAAAATCATTTTTTTTTTATCTAGATACCCCTTCAAATTGATTTGATTCAGTGGGTAGTTTGGATTTTATCATTACTTGACATGAATACTAAAAGCGGACTAGATTCTGTGTAAGGATTGCTCCATTTTCCTCGCGATACAGGAGGATTCCATTTTATTGCTGAATTTCTTATTGACTTTTTGGGCTCCAAATAACCGTGTGTTGAACATTTGTGAGTATGATATACCGTTTTTCCCTTATGATAAACCTTTAAAGAGTTTTAAAGTATTAAAACCAGTGTCTATATCAAAACATCCACTTGCCACCCCTTGCTTGGTAAATAGTAGTGTCCATAAAAATGACCGGGACTGCTTTTTTAGGGGTAGCTCGCGCTCTTTCGATTGACAGCACAAGCCGTCCAATCTGAAAATTAATTGAGTTTAGCAACAGCAATGTTTTCCTGCAGTCCAATCAACAAAAAGGAGGGCGGGCTTTTTTGGGCCAACGATTGTACTCTCTGATTGGTTAAAAATCTCATCAGTCATGATAGACTTGTGGACTATGTAGTTTCAGGAGGATGTCGTACACGTTAGTTCTGCTGCGAAGATAACAACATATCCCAGAATTCAGTAGACGTTAGAAGCAGAAGCATGCGCACAGAGAGAGGCGGAGCTGCTATATAAACACGGACTCCCTCTTCTTCAGTAGCACAGAGGACACAGTTGTGACGGTGAGACATAGTCTCTGAGTGAACGCGTCCGTTGACAGCACTGAAACAGTTAATGGTAGTTAGCGACAGTTGCTCTGACAAATCCTTGGAGGAGTAACAAGTGCTCACTTATTCGGAAGTTTGTCTCCAGGCGTGAAAATCAACTTTCTTTAAACATTTTAAGTCCTTCTGGAAGTCTTATTTTTTTCAAATTTTTTTCAAATTTTTTTTATCTTTTAACGAACTTTGACTTCCTGCCGTTTGGGCACGAAACAAATTTAAGATGTGTTAAAGCGGAGCCAATAAGGAGGATATCATCAGAATGACAGAGCCAGCGGAACAGACCCATCGTATGTTAACTTCAGGCAGTCCAGCAGGTGAGAATAGCGGGGACGCTTTGGAGCATCTCCCAGCCAACAACCGTGGACCACCGCAGAATGGCGAAAGGGGGCGACAGAGAGCGGAGAAGCATCAGCGTCGGGCTGAGAACTGCGAAGATATCAACACAGACGAGTTATGGCAAATGAAAGGCGGACGGAGGGAGGTGTGTCCCCCTTCAGCAGCCGGAAACGATCTCTCCAAGTACCCGAATGCAACGGAGCCTCACAAAACAACCGATGCTGATGCTTCACCCGATGGTGACCACAATCAACGCACGACAAAAGGTGAACACGGCCCACTGCAGGAGACCTTTAACCGGGCAGGAGTGGAGAATTTAGTAATCGACTCCGACACTGGCTTAGAAGCACGTCTGGGCAAAAAGAGGCACAGACGCAGGACCTCCAAGAAGAAACGCCACTGGAAGCCTTATAACAAACTTTCATGGGAGGAGAAGAAAGCCCTGGAGGAGCGGGAGACCGTCAGGGCTTCGCGGATGAGGGAGGAGATGTTTGCCAAGGGGCTCCCAGTCGCGCCCTATAACACCACTCAGTTCCTGATGGACGAGCACGACCGAGAGGAGCCCGACCTCAACACAGAAACCGGGGTCAGGCGACCCTCTGGGGTCGGCGTTCGTATGGAGGACACTGGGAGCGAGGAGGACCTCTTCGACAACGAGGAGGAAGAAGACGACGACGGCAGCGGGGGAGGAGGCAGCGACGGCATCGGGAGGCCCGGGAACGCAGGTGGGGAGTATCTCCAAAGAGACTTTTCCGAGACCTACGAGATGTACCACGTAGAGAGTCTGCAGAACATGACAAAACAAGAGTTGGTGCAGGAGTACCTGGAGCTGGAGAAGTGCATGTCCCGACTGGAGGAGGAAAACAACCGCCTGCGGCGCGCCGTAGAGCCCGGGGCCGCCGCGGATAATTCCCAGGTCCGTCTCCAGGAGATGGAGCTGGAGCTGGAGAGACTGAGAGCCGAGAACTCTGAGCTGCTCCTGCAAAACCAGCCCACTAAGCAGAGTGGGCAGGTCGCTACGAATTAAAAAAACTCGGTTCTAAAAAAAAAAAAAAAAAATGGGACTACTGTTTTGTTGTTGTTTTTAATGTCCTCCGTTTTCTGTAATCAGTCTGTCATCTGGACAAAGAAGTCGTTGCACTGCGATGCAATAACCTACCTGTCGTTTCTTTTCTATTTGGGCTGTAAGCGGTCCTGTTAAATTTTCTTCAGGAGGAAATGTAAATACTTCAAATGAATATTCTCATTTTTTATATATAAAAAGATGTTTAACAACGCCAGATTTGTTTTTCCAGTTAAACTTTATAGGACTATCCACTGACAAACTGTTCCATGTTTAAAGGAAAAAAATAAACGTATCTAATTTCCTCTGCAGAAATTAAATAAGAAATGACCGCAAATTAGGGCAGCTTGCCGATACTTATTTGTTTCTGCAAAAGCAAACTCCAGACTTGTCATTTAGACAGTTGTGTGTTATAACTGGTTCAAATAATAAAAAAGTTTTGATTTAATGTGTTATGTTGTAAAGCTTGTTCCTGTAAGCTACAGGAATCACTACGAGCTGCAGTGAGGAACTGCTGTTTGTTGCTTTTGATCACATGGCGTTTCCCTCCCTTGCTAGGATGCGAAATTGGGCCAGACAAACATCATCTGTGGGTCCTCAATGAACTGTAGCAACTGGGGGAAGGGGGTTTGAATACAAGCATTATGGAGGGTGTCCCATTCAGATTTGTTGCATCCAGGAAGAAGAGCAAAAACTATTTAGAATGTTCCCAAAAGAAGCAAAACTATCAGAACATGTAAAGTTCTGAAGGTTGAAATGTGTATAGGTTCCTACTACTAAAGCAAATGCAACTTCAGAATGCATAAATATTCAGCTACTGAATTTAAAGAGAAGCGGCCTCCGATTTAGATGCAGTTTCATTTTTAATTGCAGAAGCAAACCATTAGAAGGCTTGAGAAAACATATTCATCTGCCACCTCTAGGGGGCGATACTCAGCTCTTGGTTTAGGTGCAAAAATTCAACACACACAACTCGTTTTTTAAACATACTTCTGTTTATTTACATCATATACCATTGCTTTGAAGCAAACAGCCACAAGGGAAAAAAAATCAGGCGGACAAGCATTATTATTTTTTTTTAGTCCAGTCTTTTTCATCAGTTATAGTCAAAGCAATTCCAAAATGTACACAGTTCAGTATGTTACATACTAAGATTGTATGTACAAAAATGTTTAGTTTTAAAATACAACAATAAACATTGGATAAAATCACATTTCAGTACATAACACATCAACTGATGAGGTTTGTTCACCTTTAGGAAATTTGATATCTGGCAAGACCTAATGTGGTTTTAAAGTAGGGCTTGTTAGGTGTACCATATTCACACAGACAGATGACCTCAGTTTGTTTCGGGGAGAAAAAAGCAGCAGAGGGATTTCTATGCCTTTATTTGTTTCCTTCGTCTTTAGCAGCTGTTATAAGCGCCTCTCGTTGAAGGCGAAGGGAGTGCATAGATGTGTCCTTGGCTTGAAGTGTGCTTTTCTTTTCACTCGGAGTTTAATGCACACGTCTTTGGGTCGGTCGCCTTAGCCAGGCCATCAGCCACATCAGGGGGAGGGAGGAGAACCAAATACAACATAAGGAAATAAAGAAAAAGATGACACCTGCACATGGCACCGCAGAACAACACATTCCAGAAAATCAGGCACTTGTAGAAGAATCTCGAGGTACGAAAAAATTGGAACTTTATTATCATTCTTCACTGGAATATTTGGTCAGAGAAGTTGTTTGTGGTTCTTTATGATGGTTTAACACAAAAGATAAGACTTTCCTATACAGTTCTGTGAAAAGGTACTCCCACCCTACATATTTCTTTTTTGTCACACTCAGATGTTTCATATTATGATACAAAGTTTAACATCAAAGACAACTTGATTAAGTATTAAAAAGCTGTTTTTATATTAGGATTTTTGGTCCAGTCTTGTATTGTTGAATCTCCCAGCCAACAACTGTGGCTTTAGATATTGTTCTGGTTTCTTTTGTGACCTACTGGATAATTCATCAATACTCTCTTGGAGTATTTTGTCTGACCAGCCGCTCCTGGGAAGGTTCACTACTGTCCAACAATGGCTTTCACTGTGGTTCACTGGAGTCCCAAAGGATTAGAAATTTCTTCTGTAACGCTTTCCAGACTGATGTATGTCTAAGACTTTGTTCTCTAAACTTCGTTTAATTTCTTTGGATCAGGACCTGATGTGCTGCCTTTTCAAATATTTTTGCCCTACTTCATGTTGTCAGACAGGTTCTATTGAAGTGATTTCTTGATTTTACAGTGACGGAAACTAAACCGAAACCTATGGTCAATCACACTTTTTTCATGATTTAACAAGGAGGGACATTACCTTTACACACAGGGCCAGGTCGGGTTGAACACTCTTTTTCCTTTGATAAAGAAACAAATCTGTAAGGAGGTAAATACTTTCCACAGCACTGTATCTAAAGACCTGTTTTCAATTTCTCCACTGTACCATTTCTCTCAGTCAGTTAGGATTTATTAGAACCTGACCTTATGGAAAACTCCCTGTCACACACATCCCCCAAGGTAATAACTGTGACGACAGATGAATTCTCAGTGGGGCTGGGCTGAAAAAAGATCCCAAACTAAAAAGGTGAAAATATGACATCTGAGGTAACGCTCAGTAATCCCAGACATGAAAACAGCGATGAGCTCAGCCGTTTGTCACGACGAGGTGCCAGCAAACTATCCCAAAGTTTGCTGGATCTGCTAGGTTCGCTACATGCAATTCCCAGATAGGTTTGTTGATGGATCTTTGCTTAAAGTAGATCACTTTCATTAAAAGTCATCATCTCAGGAGATAAAGGTACTCTGCACAGTGCTGTGAATCAGAAAGGCCATCTATGGAGAAATAAGGAACAGGTTGCATCGTGTTTATCTCCCTCGAACGGGTACGTTCAAGAGGGTCAATCACAATAAAAGTACATTTTTTTAAAATTTAATACAAAATATATAATATATATTGAATATAAACAAAAAAATAATATATTAAGGGAAACATTTCAAGTAACTTCTTGAAGGAAATGACTGCACTCTGTGCATGTTTTGTAAACCATATAAAAATAACTAAAAATTACAGGTGAAAACAAACATATTTATATTTACAAAGGTTAACTTAACAAGGCTTTGTACAAAATGCTACAAAACGTGATCATTTCTGCGCAAACACTTATAAACATTATTAACAGGTAGAGACAGACATCAGTATCCATGTGTTGGAAAACGCCTACCGGTTGGACTAAAAGCTGAAGTTTTACAGTGAGCGTGGTCAGGAAGACTGATACCAAAAAAGAAAGAAATCAGTTGACTTTACTCCTGAAACAGTTTTCTAACTCCGTGTCTGATAATATTTTGTAAAATTTACCATTAAACTACATCAACTAAAAGCACCATGTTTCTCAACCAGAGCAAAGCTGCAGGACAGCGCCCTCCTCTGATCACCCGAAAGGATCTTTCATCTATCCGACCAGTCGGGAAGAAAGGGATTTCTATTTTTACTAAATTGGATATTTTTGGAGATAACACAGATAAAGGTGAGTTCGGTTTATGTCTTAGCACTATTTTTGAGTGATTTTGTTTTTTAAAAAGCAAACAAAAACCCCTAAAGCTTTTGCAACACCAGAAATGCCACTTGCCATACAAATGGAGGCTAAAAGGAAAGAACTGAATGTGTTGGACCTGCTTAGCCCTGGAAGTTCTCACAGGTACTGGTGGAATCTGGAGGTGGGGACTTGGCATGTAACTGGTTCTTGGTCCAGGTTATCTGCTCCTTGAGTTAGCCCCTGAGTTTTCACCTGGTTTTGGTTCATGGGGGACAGAGGGAACTCATTGACGGTCAGCGGGGGTCTCTTTTCGGATGTTTTGGTGGGTGAAGCCACTACGGTGTGTCTTCGCCACGCTCGTTTCTTCCTTCGTGTCTCAGGCGACGGGGGTTTTCGCAGCCCCACACTGCGCAGGTCGTCGGCAGAGCCCAGCAGTCGAGCCCGGACATGTTCAGCTAAAGACCTGCCGCCCGGGGCGGTTGGGGTGAAGGAGGCGGCTTCGTTGGGCGGCAAGGCGGATCTGGACCGGGATTGTCGCAGGCTTTCCTGGCTGCTGCCTGAGGAAGGGTTGATTTTGGAGGTGTCTCTCCTTGGTCTTGGTGCACTTTCGGACACAGAGCCGGTCCCCTCACCCTGAGACTCCAGCAAGTCCAGGGAGCAGGCCTTGGTCTTCTCCGACTTTAGTTTCTTTCTGGCCAGAGTGTCGCACTGAATCAACTTGTGGGAGTTAAAGGAGGGCCGCGAGTGCAGTCTGTGAGCGGTGGAGGAGGAGGAAGAAGAGGGCGTGTTAGAGCGAGCTCCTTCTTCATTCCTCTCTGCAGAGTCAGTTGTGTGAGTGATGGGAGTGGCCTGGAGGAGGTTTGCGGGTGAGAGGACAGGGGGTTTGCACTGTGAGTAGAGGAAGCTGCGAGGCGTTGGCGGTTGCGGGTTTGCAGGTGTTGTCGAGTGTTTACTGGGTCTCTCCTGGGTAAGAGAGCGTGAGGCGAAGCCGCTCTCATTGTCCGTCTCGCTCACCAGCTCGCTGGGCTCATCATCGGCATCGTCGCCCCTGCCCTCTGACCCTAAGCTCCGCCCTAAGGTGGAAAGGGTGGAGTAACCAGAGACAATAGAGTGAGCATCATCCGGTGCTCTCCACGGCTGCCCCTTCACCTCAGGCTGCACTGCCTCTTCCTGCAACAAAATAGCTGTCTGCCTTCCTCCACCCTCTTCCTCTTTAAAGCACGGCCGACTGGAAACAACCACGACTACCTCCTCTTCTGCCTCCTCTTTCCCTCCACCTTCTACAACTTCCTCATCATCATCGTCCTCTTCCTCCTCTCCCTCAGCTCGAAGAGCAGTTTCCGCCACTGGGTTCCCTGCCTGCTCCTCCTCCTCCATCCCAATGTGCCCCGCTTTGAACGGTTCGTGCTCTGAGTCATCATCGGTGCTGCTGCCAACACGGCGGGCGAGGTGGCGCTTCCTTCGCTTGCGGCCTGTAACGGCGGACATGATGGACAGAGCGAGGAAGTCCTTGGCGGTAAGGTCTTTCTTTGAACCCCATGACCCCTGAAACAGGAGGAGATACTGCAGTAACACTGACATACTTTCTGCCTTACATTACAGTTCAGGTTAGAAGTTTAAAAACCCTCATGTCATGTTAATTTTGGCCCAAAAATGGTCAACTTTCAACCATTAAGCTGTTGATGTGAAGTGAGGTGAAACAGTTTGGAGGAACACCTACTTCTTCTGTTCACTTTGTCCAATGCTCTAATAGCACCGGTAGGGAAACAGCACCACAGAATGATGCTGCCAGCACCATGCTTGACAGTTGGTCCTGTGTTTTACCATTTCAAAGCCTCAATTTGACTCTTTGTCCAAATCATTTTTAAACTTACATGCATAAAGCTGGTAGTTTCTTATTGTCAAAGGATTTGTTTGACAGAATTCCTTAAATATTCCGATACTGAGAACAAACTGGGAAAGTCCAAGGAAGAATGAGAAGACATAAATAAGAAGTTAAAAGACCTTTAGAGCCTTCTGCAACAAATATTAAAGATATTGTAAATCCATGGATGTATTTGAGCCTGTATGTATCATTTTGACCTTTTGTGGAGACATTCCAACAATTAATTCAAACTTGTGCAACTAATTTTGTCATCACAAATGTATTGCAGTTTTATGTTGTACAGTTGTTCCACCCTGGAAAGAAAACAACTTTAATAAATCGTGGCCAAACATTCCCACGATGAGTTTGTCTGAACTTCTGACCAGAATGTTATGCCTAATAAACCGTTGTGTGTGTTTGAGAGACACTACCTTTGATTTAGCCGAGTCACTGTTGGTTGAGTCTGTGGAAGAAGAAAGACAGACATCAGACGGTAAGAAGAGCTTAAATTAACAAGTCGAAGCAGTCATGGTGGAGGACGCAGAGGCCGATTCAGGCTGTTTTATAAAAATTATTTGTAATTTTGGGCTAATTTAAGCAGAATTGTTTGTTAAGTCACTTCCCTTCCTGCAGAAATATTCTCAGGAAAGCCTTATCTGGCTCATTGGAAGCAAAATATAAAGCAATGAGGACAGACTTAAGACATTTACACAGAACCGTCCTCTTTCTGACAGAATAAACAGAAATTCACGTGGAGATGGGATCTTCCACTGTGTCCTCTCACCATGTCAGAACCCCGAGCAAACACACCGGTTTACAGACTGAAGCATTTAGAGGGAAAGACAATGATTTGAGGGGAAGCAGCAGGTGCATTAGGAACCCACAGCAAACACTGATAGCACCGATCATTGACAGGGAAGGAAGTAAGACACACATTTTCTCACAAACACAGACACACAAAGATGGAGGATCAAATTTTTTTCACAATTTCCTAGACGGTAAAAATTACACCTAAATGTTTATTTAAAAAAAAAAAAACTATCCAGGATATGAGGGCAGGCAAGGTGTTAACATACATTAGGAATATGATTAAACTCTTTATTTAAACCAGCATCTTAAAAAACGAAAATACTGGTACATTCAGTTCATTTTACAGCATTTCAAGCCTAATATATATTTCAGTGAAATGACATGACAGTAGAAATTATAGTAGCAATTAAAAGTGCAGAAAATATGCTTCACCATAGTCCTCATATACATGATTATAGCTTGTCTGGCTACAAAAAGATAACCACAGCCTTTAATATAAAAAATAAAAAAATCACTTATTTTCTTAATTTTTATCATTTCAGCAGCAGCAGCTTTTACCACCATTCCCTGAAACATTTAAAATTACATTTTCTTATTAAATAGAAATATTAAAATCAACATAGGACAGTTATTTTTGATTATATACATGTGAGTATAATCAATTTTGAATATTAAAAATAAACCCTGCATAGAGAATACAGTTTAAGAAAAATATTTTCAAAACGTTCATTCAAAGCAGTTCATCATTTAGTCCTTTTGGAGTCGAGGTTTGAAGAAAAATAAGTCTTATGTAGTTTGAGGTCATCACCCCTAGGTGGCAGAGCAACCTGTTCAGTGCTACAAAACCTTCAATCAGGAAATATAATGATAAGCGTAATTCAAGTGGACAGCAGCAGAAGAATCTCAGTCATTGTTGCTTATTGTGATTTCTTGCCCAATTTATGCATTGCATGTGTGGATGGACAAGCAACAACCTAATTAAAGTTAATTTCTTGTACGAGGATGAAAGGTTTCAGGGTACCGATGCACTCTGCACAGCAGTTACTACCATTTCACAAGATTTCTTTTTACATTTAAATTTAAATAAAACAAGATTATTTCTATTTTTATTTACCAGTAAAGAGGGATCTTTAAATATAGAACATAGTTCAGGATTATATTTGAAGATCTGCCAGTGTTTTTTAATTTTGATTTTGTATTGGCAGAGTGAGATGAAAATTAAGTAATGCACATAACTAAAAACGTATTTTGTTTTCTTACAGTTTAGGTAAAATAGAACCATCTATTTTAAATCCAACTCAAAGGCTTCTGTGAAGCCTGAAGATGGGTAACCTCACTGTCTAAATCTATCTCTCATTTCCTCAGGCTTTTGGCTGTATGAAATCCACTGTAGAGTGGCAAATCATTCTCAGATGATAAAACTGACTAATAGGGAGGTTATTTTTAGTTGGAGTATGGGGAAAACTTGTGGCCAAGATCGGCATTTTATTTGTTCCTTTTTGTTAGATAGTTGTAATTAAGGAACCCTTATCTTTCAGAATCCCACATGCAAAAAACGAACTTTGCCCTGACTACAGGTTGATGTGAACTGTAAATAGCTATCAAAGCTGTACAGCAAAGTAATAATATGAAAACCAGATATTTCTTCCATCCTCACACAAGCAAAAAATTTTGTTCAAAAGTGTTACAACAGGGGCATCCACATGTTATATAAACAATCTGCTGCTCCTGTGAGGTTTAAACAAAAGCTAAGCCAGCATAAAAGCACAATACGCTGAGATGATCCAGGTTACTCTGCCACCCAAGGGTGGTGACCCCAAACCACATGTGGCTTATCTGAGTAATACCCTTCAAACTTTGGCTCCATAAGGACTGAATAATCAACTACTTTTAAACATATTCCTTTAATACTTTCATGAGATTTTACAAAATTGTACATTCGAATTATACTCCACACAGGGTTTATTATAGTTTATAAAAATAATACCTTTGCCTATGAGATAATGTTCTTTTATATGGGAGCCCACATTATATCTAGTGTTTTCTGTACACCTTCTAATATTAGGATTTTATTGGTTACACACTTAGAACCAGACACATTAGAGTGTGTTTGCCTGATGAAGGTCTGCAAAGTGTTTTGACTACCTACTGTCTGAAATGCTGTGTTTTATCATCTGTTTTGAAGACCCCATCAGACCAAGTCCATGGGTATTATTGTGTCTACTTCTGTCAGAATGAAAAAAAGCCAAACAGTATATCCAGCTTGATAAAACCAATCAAGTTCCAAAGGAAAAGGTCCTTTCAGCTTGCTTGTATGTTTCTGAGAGAAAACCAAAGCCCAGAATGGTAAAATGCCTCTAGAATATCAAGGCCTGCTGATTTTCTAGATAAGATCAAACTTTAAAACAACTTTCACGCCATTGTCGGCCTAATATGGCATCCTGTATGTAGTAGACTGATGGTGAGCTGCGGTCCATGAGGGGCGGTGACCTGCACTTTGATTATAATTGGCCCCCATCTTGCTACCCCTTTGAAATGTATTTTAGAGGTGCTCCTGTTGAAATGGAAGAATTAACTCCTTAACAGGTCACCATTTTCTGTAGTCACATGTGGAATCAGGAAAATATTTCAAACATCTATGTTTTATAGCTTGTATGCTTAAACTGAGTTGCCATAGCAATTTGAGTTTAGGTAATCATTAGATAATTTAGATTTTGTTTGCATTAGGAATACTAATGTGAGGAGCAAAAGGATATATTTTTTGTTCTTGAGCAAACAAACAGCATCATCATTGTATATGCTGCTGCATTTGAGCACAATTATTGCTGAGGAGGATTATGACTAAAATTCTTGGTTTGCACTACTAAAGCTGAGCCATTTATTTATTAAAGAAACTAAATTGCTATTAACCCTGCAGCTCTTTTCAGCAGAAAGCAAAAAGTTTTGGCTCACAGCTGTGATCTGGGAGCTTCACACAATAGATTTTATCCTTACCACTCAAACTTTGAATTGGTACATCAGAAATAACAACACCTAGAGTCCCATAAGAGCCAGGAGTGCGGGTAGAGGAGCCTGATGATTGGGGCCACATTGATTGAAAAACAAAAAGCATGGAGGATGAGTGAATCGCTGTACCTGCAGTCAGAATGAGTTGCTTCTCTGGGTCAAGTATACACTCTGAGTCAGAAACAGCAGCTTTAACAGCTTCAAGTCACCCATTAAGTTATTAGTCAAACCAGGACGACACTGAAGGGGCAGGGTTCTTATTTTAAAGAGACCTCAATCTGACAGTGACAGGGAAGACGCCAACCTCCAGGGGAAATGAAGACCATGGAGACGTTAGCAGTTACCACAACTAACACACTCGCTCAACACACACACAAACATTGCCAGGGGAGTTCCCGTCCTACCGCAGTGGCTGCTCCACAGGCTCAGCTAAGAGAAGGAAACGCAGAAACGCACAGAGAGAAAGATGAGCAACATGGAAGGAAAAAAAAGAAGTCAGCAGAAAGGAGAGAAGTGTAGGCATGCTGTCAAACACAGAGACACTCAGAGTGCTAACAGATCTCAGGATTCAGTTCTCATGCTGCATTCCAGTTCTGTTTGGAAAGTTGGACATTTCATTTCCAATTTAGTTTTGGAACACTATGTGACATTAAAAGTCAAAAGAATTTACACTCTTGTCCTAATATAACACAAAGAGAGTAAAAACAAGCATTCAATTTGAACGATTTGTAGCTTTGCTGGCTCACCTGAAGCCTCCCCGAGCAGAGCAGTCCTGCCGATGTTGGACAGAAGGTGGTCAATGTTGGGGGCAGGCTGGACGTCCTCGGTGTCCACCGGGGTCTGGGGAGACAAGTGGAAAGACCTGATCTTTAGAAGGCAGAAATCGGGAGTAAAAATGTGGAACTTTTTATCCATAAACTAGAGCTTTCTCTAAGTAGATGAAAGACTTCCAAACTGCTGAAAATCCTTCACACCAAAGCCAAAGCTCAATAATTAACTGAGATTTTATAGTAATTATTTAAAGCAACTGCTGCACTTGGTACTACATTTAGAAATAAAATAATGAACAAACTACAAGGAGATGCTTCTGAATGTGTTTATTGATGCATACTTCATTAGATGTCCAAGAAATCTTTTACAAAGATGCCCTCTGGATTCAATTTTCTTGGCTGATTTAGAGTTTTTTTAAGACTGATGCATTGATTTTTTTTTATCTCCCTTGAAGAACTCTAAACAGTTAAAATATAAATTTTGTCAGGTTAAAGGTTTGGACTTTGACTGGTCCAGTGTCGCATCAGCTACTCTGCTGGGATCATTATTTCTCTCTTTGACATCTTGTATCTTTGTAGTTCTGGTTCTTTCATTCCCAACTTTTTCAGGTATAACATGACCAGAACTACAAGGGTTACAAGGAGCCATATGCCGTGGGTTGCTTACAGTCAGTGACTAATGACTGAAATGACTCTAATATGTAATACTGATCAGCTAGAGGTTAATCTGTTCTTTTGGTTTGATCAGTAGGGCCATAATCTCTCATATTTAAAACCCACCCAAACCAAATCAGAATAAAAATAAATGGAAATATGATGCAATACAATGTTTGTCATCAAACAATAAACAATTACATGAAATATGTGTGATTTCTGCATTTTTAAAATGTTTTTTTGTAGCACAAGCGGCCTATATTTTTACATTTCTTCGACAGTAAGCTGACAGGAAAGGGTTGGAGAGAGGGGGAAGACATGCAGCAAATGTCGCCTGGGCCGGGAGTTGAAACCACAAAAGCTGTGTTCAGGACTGAAGCTTCTGAATCTGGGTCTTGCGTTTCAACCCCTGTGCCCCCACTGTAATGAGTATTTATTGCCTTCCTACATAAACTGCAAAGAACAAGCTGACATGCCAAGGTTTAAGTGCAAGGGTAGGAATGGGCTTGTTTACCATGAGATAGGGGACACAATTTTAACATGTAGATATGAAATGGGGGAGTTCTGTTTGGACAGAAAGTCTCATATTTGACTCTAGGATACTTTTTGCATCAACAGGATTTGATGAATGCAAGATAGCCAAGTCTTTTGACTGCAAGCCCATATCATTACCCCTCCACCATGCTTTATCACAGTGTTTGTGGTAATATGCTGTGGTTGGTTTTAGCCTAACATGCTACTGTGCATTATTACCAAATATCTTTATGCAGCTCCCATCTGTCTAAAAAACATAGTCCCAGAAGCCATGTGATTCATTCAGGAGAAACATTTTAATCTTCAAAGTCATCACCTGTTCAATCTTTTTCCAGATTTTCTACCATGAAATGTAATATTTGACATGCTAACTGTGTCTGTAGAATCCCTGAGATGTGGCTCTATGTTTTTGTGTAATATGTTGTTTCCATTTGTATGTAACCTCTTTAGCTTTAGAACAATGGACTCCAAAGACCTCAGCAAGAACGATATTTCTCAAGTCATTGCTCACTCAAAAAAACATGATTTGAAGCTTTCGGTTAACTTCAAATCATAGACATCATTGTATGACTGGGTTTTAAATATATGTCATTAAGGGTTACTTAGACTTAATGTTATTTGTATCTCTCTTAAAGTCCCCTGAATACACACCTGTGTTCTGTACAGAACAAAGCGCTCATCCAGGGCCAGGAATTTCCTGGTTTGCGCCACAATACCTTTACTTTTTCTTTTTTAAATTACTGACACTGGTGACATTTTACCTGGGACGCTGGCTGTGTGATCTGTAGTTTTTAAAGGGAATCATTTAATTTCTGTTAGCTTGTAAAGATCGGGCACATGCAACGGGTTAAGCTTTAACAAAAGCTCAGTTTAGTTATCTGAAGCCTTTCAGCGACTGTTTATCTACTGATTTAATTTGCCCAAATTAAATATCACATATTAGAAAATGTCCTTACTTGGTGGAATAATATCCAGAATCCAAAACTAAATTTGAAAGTAGTGTTCAACTATTTAGTTTCACATTTATTCTTTAATTACAGAACTATTCATATTTGAATGATGCAAGTCAGTTAAAGAAAAGGTGCCGCTGCCCCGATAATCAATACAACCTGATTTATTCTCAAATTAAGTCAATGTAGTATTATAGACAAAAACAATCAGACTAAACAAACAGCTCAACATGTCATTCTTGTGTAATTATTTACAGCACAGGCTGTAAAAACTACATGAACGTTTGTGTTTACGACTTCTCCAAAAGTTACTTTGGAGTCAGGCGTTTCAGTTACACCGATGTGATTGTAGGTTTCAGTCAAAGAGGGCAAGTCCTTTTAAAAAAAACCTTTCTGTGGCTAATCCCCACTCCTGATATAACAGCACATCTGACAGGTTGGAAAGGAAGCCTCATCTTAACTGTGGATAAAGGAGTGATAGCTTTGTGTTTCTGCTTCGCTCTGTTGACTAATATGGAATAAAAGGATGGCCGCACAACATCTGATAACCTAGAGCTTAGGACAGATAAATAACGAGCAGCAGGAAATTAAACACCATAAATGCAAAAACTAAATAAAAAATTAACTTTACAGAAATGCTGTTGATTGATCTGGAGAGATGATTAATCAGAGGATAACAGAAATATGAGCAAAATAAATGTAATAAATATAAAACATTTATAGTTTTGCTTGATTTATAGAACAAAAATGGGAAATTCAGGAACTTTTCCAAAGGCTTTATGAGTTCATTTTTGGATATTTTAAGAAAAACAGGACCTTTAAATATGTTTAATAATATAAGAGAAGCCAAAAACGTATGAATGCTAAAATGCCGATCATCATCTTGAAATGTGGGTTGAGGATTCTAACCCCTCCCTGGATATGTTCCTTAAATAAAACGCCAGAAAAAGCCCAAATCCCACCTGAAAGCATAAGTTAAGACAAAATCCTAATGAAATACATTCAAGTTTGTGCATTTAACATGAAAATGTTCAAAGGACTGAATACTTTTGCAAGGCACTGCATTAAAGCTCCTTTAGTTGATGTGCAATTTGAGAAATCAATTAGGCTAATTCTTCATATGGGCTTTTAAATATAAGCTATATACTTCATCTATCTGATTGCTTTCATTCAAATTCATTTGTCATTTTTATGCTTTTTCAATGTAACTGCTTTTATTGTTTTATCATTTTATATTGGTAATTAACTAGTCATGTTTTACTACCACTGCCCTTTGAAGATAAGCTTTGAAGAAAGCTCTGACCTTGGCAAACTAAACAAGACCTAAACATTGAAATGGTACTTATTATAGCCAAACAAAAATAAAGGACAGGTATTTTACATTTAATAAATACTGTAGTCTTTTATACAAAATGTTCTGCATTTGAACTTTGTTTTAAGACATGCTTGCCAGTACTAGAAAGCCTACCTTCTCATCCTTATCGAGCTCATCTGTGAAAAACCAGATGCACTGTAACAGTGACAGAGACGGAAACATTCAGCATTACAAAGCCTTTATGATACGTGCAAGTCTTAACCAGTATGTGTTTGTCTCACATGTTGGATGAGCGTCTCAACGATCTTGTAGCGGTCGGGCATGTGGGTGACCATGTCTTTCATGTTGTCCTCAGAGGTTCGAACCAGGGTCGGCCCAAACACCAGAGCCAAATTACGAGGCTCCATCTGAATGCACCAGGAGAAGAAAAAAAAAACAGATGAGCTGTAAGGATTCTGCAGAAGATGCCTGACCCAATTTCCCACCCACAAAATGGCATTTGACACACCTTGTTTTTATCGGAGTGGTCTGCAACCGTCTTCAAGTGGCTAATGAGGAATTTCAGTGTGTGGTAATAATGATCAGGAAGGTCTCGGATCTGTAACAAAACAACAGGCTAACCTGTTCAACCAGCCAGATCCATCAATTTTGCTGAAGTTCTTGGGGAATAAAGAACACGTACCATTTTCTTCATGGTCTTCAGTCGCTCCGATGCATTCTCCATCCGATTGGCATTGATAAAGTCGTTGTACTTGTCTGTTTAATGTTGGACAGATTAAAGCAAGTGAGTTGAATGATTTGAATAAATATCCAAGAATGGCATGCATAAAAACTTGTTGGAACGTGTGGACTCGCCATTGGTAAACAGAGGCTCTGGAAGCTTCCTGAAGAAGGATTTGAGTAAACTGCTGACAACGTTGAGGTCCTGCCACTTCTAAAGACAACAACAAACACAGACATCACAATATTTCATTTTCTAACCCTGCTAACCAAGTTTCTCACTGATTAAAGACCTGTTGCAAACTTTTTAGACCCAGCAGATGTTAAGTCTTTCACATTTATTTTGAAATCTAAATTAAATCACTTTATCAGAATCAGAATCCGCTTTATTGCCAAGTTCGTACATACAAACAAGGAATTTGACTCTGGTACACTTTGCTCTTTGATTTTGTTTTCGCATTACGGAATATACATATTTACAATGTACACATATATAAATAAAAAAGTGCATTTGCAACATCTGTATGCTGTTGTTCTGTACTCTATTGAATGTTCAACAGAGAAACAGCCTGGGGGAAGAAACTGTCTCTGTGGCGGCTGGTTTTAGTGAACAGTGCTCTGTAGCGGCGGCCTGAAGGTAAAACTCTGAACAGTTTATGTGCAGAGTGTGTGGGGTCTGCAGAGATTTTAGCAGCTCCTTTCCTGACCCTAGACCTGTATAAGTCCTGGATGGAGGGAAGGTCAGCGCTGATTATTCTCTGATTTATGGTATCTATGGCCCCGATTTATGGTATCTATGGTACCTTAGGAACCTGGGAAAAAACAGAAACTGGAGGGAGTAAAGAAGGACACAACGAACTAAGGACTTATACAAGAAAGGATGGGTAAGAGTAAGGACACAGAGGAGGATTGAAGAAAGGAAGGAGAGAAAAAAGGAAAGAAAAAAGGAAAGAAAGCAGGAAAGGGCTGCCCAATGAAGAAATAAAAGGAGGAAAGGAAAGAAAGAAAGAAAAAAGAATGAAGGACACAATGAAGAAGGAAAGGAAAAGAAGACACAAGGATAAAGGAAGGTATGACACCAGGAAGGAAAGAAAGAGAAGAGGGACACAATGAACAAGGAAGACGAAGCAAGAAGGAAGGATGGACACAAGAAGGAAAGAATAACAAACAAACAAAGGAGGGGCACAACCTTTAGACAATGGGATACATAATAAAAGCTGAAATTAGAAATATTTTCCATACTTTTATGTTTTTTCATCCATACTCGTTTAGACTGTGTAGCTCTGCGCATTATATTAAGCCGCCTGCTTGTGTTTTCTCACCTCTTCTGCAGGGTTGATGTCCATACCCTTGTTGAGCTGTTCCTGAAGCTGCAAGACGATGGCGTTATTCCCTGGAACTCGGTATATTCCGGTGTATTCCAGGCCCATCTCCTCCACCAAACCGCAGCAGAACTCAACGATCATTGGGATAAACTGAGAAGGAAGGTGCAAAGCAAACAGAATGTAGTCTAAGATATTACAAAGAAAAATAAACAGCATTTAGAAACAGGCAGGGTCAAAAGTGGCTCACCTTGTTGTTTGTACCAGGCTGACATTCCTCCAGCCTCACACCAAAAGCTTTGGGCCCAGCTTTCTTTGACTTCTTCATGATGTTAATTCCCCACGGAGACTTTGGAGGGCTGCTCTCATCTGGACACATTTTTTAAAGGAACTGTTTAGGAGCTAATTTTACTGAGTACATAAAGTAATATACAAAGGTTTTAGAACAAGCCAAATTTCTTAATATTTTCTTCCAAGAGGCCAAACTTCAATGCAATCTTTTAAAAAGGTCTTGATCAATAGTTTTTCAGGGTTTTTAAAGCTTTTTACAGTTCAGTTGACTTTAGGTCCAATATATTGACTATTACCTTTCCATTTTCAGAAGAACGTTTTTTTTTTGCTTGTTTAGTTCTTAACACAGACCTATTAGTTGTTCAGGTATAAAACGTGTCTCCAATAGACAAATAATCAAGACAAATTTCAAATTAGATGTTTAGGCCCCTTTCAGGAAATAATATTAATTTGTGATTATGAGTTTGGGACACAAACAGAGCAGAAATCCTGGATGTTCCTCCAGAGTCCATCTAATACTGAAAACACTTCATTCAGTAAAACCTGATGAAGATAATGACACATTGAACATGGTGCACAATAATTTTACTTGCATTTGATACATTGCCTGCATTTGGACACCATACAAGAGGACCGTCACCCAACACGCATTTTATGATTGCTATGAATGACATGAATGACAAAATGCTCTAAAAAGTAGCGTTCATGGTTTCGAGATTATTAGTAACTATGAATTAAACTTTCCTAAAACATACAATTATTCCTATTTCTTTGAGAATCTTTGAGCTTTGAAAAGCTTTTAAAAGCCTGGGGAAATATTCCCTAAAACTTCTTTACAACATGACAAGAAAATCCAGCAGCTTGGAATGAAACTATTAGGAAATCTAGAAGGCGGTGTAAGTCTTTTTTCGTTATATTTCAGTTTTTCAGTGAAGTTTAAAAGGTTTGATCAGTTTAATTTCTGTCCAGTTCCTCTCAACAATGTACAGCCATGTTTTTCTGGGTGCATTTTATTGTTCTCAATGTGAGCTTATATATTCCTAATTAATAATGTACCTCAGATCTTTGTCAGTCTTTATTTATATATATGTTTAACATATATATAAATAATCTGAACCGAAACTATCAGTGTAGTTATGCTGCTATAGGCTTAGGCTGCTGGAGGACATAACGACCACTTTCACCCTCTTCGCTACATTCTCACACTACTCTGCAATTTTGCATTATTTGCTGTTATTTCAGCTTTTAACCTTGTTCTCTCTTTTCTCTTCCTAGGAGCTACACCTGGCCTGGCTCTGTGTCTGCCTGTGACACCTTTCTGGAGAGGGGAATCGTCCGAGCTTCTGCTGGCAACAACTTAATGCTCACCCTCTATCGATGATCCACATGGCCCTGTCTTTTAGTGTTTAACCCTTTCTCTCTCCTAGACATGGAAATTGACTGAGCTTTTACTGTAACTAATTATATGTGCTCTCTTTCAGACTCTAACCTTGAAAACTGGCTCAGAGTTTATCTGTTCTTTCTTTCTAGATGAAACGACTAAAGGAGCTACATCCATTAACATTTACTTTTCCTTCCCATAGAAAGTACTCCTGGATCAGTGCTTCTGTGTTCTTTTTATGTCTCTGCTCTATTCTCTCAAACCCCCAGTCGGTCGTAGCAGATGACCTGGCTCTGGTTCTGCTGGAGGTTTCTTCCTGTTAAAAGGGAGTTTTTCCTCTCCACTGTCGCTACATACATGCTCAGTATGAGGGATTGCTGCAAAGTCAACGCCAGTGACTGTCCACTGTCTCTACATGCTCATCCGGGAGTAGGGAATGCTGCAAGTCACTGACTGGAAGCAATCTGCTGGGTTTCCTTAGATAGAAAAACTTTTTATCCAATTTGAATAAAAAGCTAACTCCGACTGCACTGTTCAATTGTTAGGATTAATTGGAATGTATGTACCTGACTGTTGTGAAGTGCCTTGAGACAAACATCTGTTGTGAATTGGTGCTATATAAATAAAACTGAATTGAATTGTAAATATAACTGCAAAATAAGACAAGAAGAAAACTTCTGTTCCTTGTGAGTTGTATATAGTTGCATGGCTACTTTCTGTTTCTGCCACACTGACCTTTGCCATCTTGTTTTGGGGAGCGGGGCGCTCCAGCTGTGTTTTCCGTCTTATTGAGCAGGAACGGAGACATCATGCGTTGCATCCGGGGAGATGAATCTGGCTTACTTGATGTTGGACTGCAGGGGGACAAAGAGTCACAACAGCATAAAGTGAAAGCTTATCATTTACATCTTGAACACTGGTATACTTATCAGTGTTTCCCCTGTTGTTATATTGGAGGGGTTGCCCACCCCTTCAACAACTCCCTCTTCCCCTCAAGTCAAATTTATTTTCTAAATAACATAGATCACAACAGAAGTCATTTAAGATCACCTTTTCTCTGTAAAACAGGTTTATACATTGTCCTTTATTGAAACAAACAACATGATCTTCTTAACAACACTGTTTTTTCTGCCTGTACGACTTTGTGCTCTCTGTATCACTTGTGGTGACACAAATACGGACACACAAGTGAGAACACACTCCTTCTAGCAGCAACAGCTGAGAAAGATATCTCAACCACCTGAATAACAAGATAAAATATCTGCATTTTTCAAATGTCCCCAGAGTTGTGATGATAGCAGCACTGACTCTCTTGTGAGTAGCAGCCATAACTCTCCTACTCCATATCCAACTATAGAAAACAGTGCTCAGGCCCCGCCCCTTGCACGCATTGAAAATCGACACGGCAGTGGCCCAAGATGACAGTCCCAGGGAAACACTACTTATAAAGACCTCTTTTTCTGATGCAAACTGGGCAACGGCAGGATGTGCAATGCCGCTGGCTAATTACAATAAGTCTTCTTAAAATTAGCTAAACCTGACAAAAATCTGTTTGTCAACTTTGTCTGCAGAGCACAAGCAGTTCTCAGATAATTTACCTTTGTTTTCTGTAGTCATTTAGCTTCTTACTGATGAGAGCCTGTCTGGAGAATCCAAGCTCCTGCAGAAAACAAATAAAACTGCTTCATGAATGTGTGATATATTCCCCTTAGTTCAAAACAAAGAAAGAACAGAACATGTGGAAATCTGACAGGTAACAAGTGTGTCCTCTGACCTCGTTGTCCGTCTTGTTGCTCTCTCTGATGACCTTTATCCAGTTCAGCATGTCCTCCCTGTCCTCCGCCTGCAGCAGGTACTCACAAAAGTCCTGGGTGGTCAGCCGCAGGGCATGCTTTCGCTTGGTCTCGCTGTATGCAATGTCCACCAGGCAGCCCCGGATGTTGATGGGCAGCTCGTCCTCAGCCGCGCCTCCAATTGAGGCCCCGCGGAGTACCGCCTCCCTCTTGTCTTTGTAGAGGAACAGCGAATGGGAGCGGAGAATGGAATAGACTCTCTTCCACGGCCGTAACCCACTACCGACTTTCTGTAATTCAGGGATTATATGATATGAGTAACTCCTGTCCTTGGGTGTTCCCAAAATAATCCAACCCCGCTGCCCACCTTTCCCTTCTCTGTGAGGATTTGTTTAAACTGCAGCCATCCTTCCCGTCGTATGTCGCTGTAAGTAATGTTTCCCAGCTCTGAGGTGGAGTGACGTTTGGAGCGAACCTCCTCGACTGTCCCAATGGTGTCCAGCAACTGAAACGTATACAGGAAGATTGAAATTTTATGCTAAAAGCACTTTACAACTTTCTCTTTAATCTCTCTAAATGCAACATTTAAAGCCTAATGAAATACTATATATTTGTCACACATGCAAGGCAGAGCTAAGATTAACTAAAATCCACATGTGGGCAATTTAATACACTGATTTTTTTGCAGCAACATTAGTTTAATAGTAGCATTCTGTGTCTACAGTTAAAAAAAGAGTGATTTTAATGTGAAAGGAAAAATTTAAAAGGAAATTTTCCCATTAAAAGAGCTGGTAGAAATCACACAGATCTCTTGCAGCTGCAAAATAATATATGTAACTGTGCAGAACTCACCCCATCTCCGAAGAAACTCTTAACTCTTTTTGGTTGCCTTCTGTAAACCCGTCAAAAACAAAAAACAGGTGTAAAAAATCTGCATGTGTGTGTTGAGTTGTCCTTTTTCTTCCCATCTCCCTGTACTTACAAGGAACGTTCCTCCCTGAATGTGTTGAGTCCTTCATCGCATGACTTGGAGCGTTCCGTGGTGATGGCTAGGAGATAGGAGGAACGGCGACTGGATTTAATACAGCCTGCTTGGCACAAGGGTGAATCGGTGGAAATATGGAGATGAAGAAAGGAGAATTAAGAGACAGAGAGAAAGAGAGACAGAATGTTGATGCAATGCCAATCACCCGAAAAGACGGCGTTGGATTAGGTGGTGGGGATAGTGAGGGAGGAGGTCGAGGGTTTAAACTGGGATTGACGTGGAGGAGATTGACGGTGGGGACGTGAACTAGAACAGTGGGTTAGATTTAACTTTCCATGGACTTCTTCTACACCACTGGCATGCGCATTTTTCCTCTGTCAACACAAACTAGCATGCATTTGTGAAATTTTGCTAAATAAGAGCATCATGCACCAATGGGTTGGTCTATATCCAACAGCTAAATTTGTCTGTCTAGCACTGCTCAACATTTCTTCTTGTCAAGGACGTTTTATCTTTTATTAAGTCCTGAACATGAAATTCCACACTATTTGAAGTAATTAATACCCTAATTTTAACTTTGAATTAATAACTGATTAACAGGTAATCACATTTTTATTATTGATACTTAATAATAAATTTATTGATAATTAACAGTCAGTTAAACAATAATTAACTGTTAAATAACTACTAAAAATGCTAATTACAGCTAATTAACTAATAATTATGAGGTTATTAACTGCCTAACTGCCAAGTATGCTTACTTACTCTTAAATTATAAGGTAAATAATAGGAAAAATTCTTGAGAAGAAAAATTAGAACAGTGAAGAAAGCGATGAGAGACAAAAAAATCTTTGAATTGAACATTTTAAAATCTCATGCATGCTTTGATAATCCATCACTGACATCAAAAGCCACAACTAGAGATCTAATTTCCTGCTACATGCTTTGACGAAGACTAGAGTGATAAGGCGGACGAGGAGGGGGGCCACTCACTGCAGTTGTGTGAGAAGAGCCTAGTAGGGGGGAAGGTGAAGGTGGGGGAGGCGGGGCTGGTGCCCGCAGGGGGCGCTGAACTCATGCCGCTGGACACAACGGAGGAGGCCGGCACGTGGCGGGCACGCAAATCAGCACCGGGGCTGGTTGGCTCGTCTGTGGGAGGGAGGAGGTTGGGGAGGGAAGGGGGGAAGGGAAATATGAAGGTTTAAAAGACAGGTCGGAGAAGGATAAAGGGAAAGGATTAGGTGTTAAAGAAAAGAGTCAGAAATAAGGAAATGCAAGGGTTTAAATTGGGAAAGGTGAGGATAGGAAAGGTTTTAAGAGGACGACGAGTAGCCCAATAGTCAGATACTGAACAAGAAAATCAATTTCTTCCAGCAAAATCAAAAGCAACATGTGTGAAAGCAAAAATGTTCTGGATCTCTGTACATCAGACACAGCTATAGAACTGGTAACTGAAGCTGTTGCCAAATTAAAACCTGCCTCATCCTCTCCAGAGTGTTTAAACATACCTTTAACCAGAATAAAGTGAGAAAAACTCCCACACAGATGTAGTAATATACTTTAAAATGTAAGAGATAAAACAGTACCTGCATCGTCTGTTGCCATAGGAAGGGCTACTAAGAAGCTACCAAAGGCAGGTGACAAGGACCTAATGGCTGCAGGTTTCAGTTCTTTATAAATATCTAAAGCATTGTGGGATACTACACCATACAGGCAAACAAGGTTAAAGGTCAGGAAATGCAGTTTTTGAGGGTAAATAAATAAAATATAAATATTTACTATTTGTTTTATCTAATGGAGGAAGTTTCTTTGCTCAGCAAATCAAAGGTATAAATCATGTCAAAGGGGTTCAAATGTTTCAGAGTCTGAGTTCACTTAGAGGGATATGAAACCCTAACACACACATGCAAACACACGCTTACCCTTACACTTCCTTAGAAAGAATGGGATCCTAGCCTGATATTTGCATGAAGCCAGCAGTGGTTGATATAAAGCTGTGCATAGTGGAAACAGCAGAGGGCAGCACCACCACAGAGAGACAATTGACCCGCAAACTATACAAGCCTCTCACTTGAATTACTTTTGTGTAATTTCATGGCTTTTCAACTATTCCATTTCACAACTTAAAGACCTACAGTAATTATAATTACTCCCTTTTGCTTATTGTTGCTTTGTCTATGATGCATTCCTTCTTGAGCATAGTGAGAGCACATGGGATGGAAAACATTCCCAGTCAGAAATGAGGAATCTGCCTGTTTATGACACAATCCAGAAATAGTCAGTCAGTGGGTTTAACGAAGCCGCACATTAGAAGGCAGACCACAGAAAGACAGCGACACCCCAGCAGAGGGAAGCAAAATCCTGTCCCACAGCAAGTTTTATCTCCACAGTACATCCCACAACAAGTGTGGAGTGGAATAATAAGAGATCGGGAGCGAAAGGAAAAGGGGGATGAGAATCAATGCTGATTTAATAAAGAATTAATTTATTCTGAAAAAGAAACAAAAAACCTCACTACTAATAAAAATAATAAACGGCTATGTTTACTAACCCTGTTACATTTTATTATTAAGAAACAGCTGAACAATGAAGCTGGACTGTGTGCAGACATTTTGTTTCAAAGCTCGTAACTGCAGTTTTTGGCCAAATTTCACTTGAAAATACGAGAAACAATTTTCATTTTTGAATAAAATGATAAAGTAGTCTAAAATTATCAAACATAATTGCTTAAATCAAATTTCACTTTGTTTTTCAACTTACTAGGTTTAACCTGGAGAACCAAAATATCTTAAAAGACTACAAAGAAGACTTTATGATGACGTTCTTTTTATAGATAGATTTTATAGAATTTTCTTTAAAGCTAAAACTCATTTATTTTAATTTATCTGTTGCTTAACAGAACAAGCTTTGAATGGTTTGGATAGGACTTAAACTCATGAAGTTATGAACCCTTAAACCTTTATGAAATGATCCAGAAAACAGCAGGGTCATCCATGGGTGAACATTTCTGATCATAAGTCCTCAACAGAAAGGCATAGAAAGCTGAAACTTGCTTTGTTGTTAAAGTCTTCTACTTTACACAAAAGTGGTTATTTTGGTTCTCCTCCTTGGCGTCCAAGTTAAATTCAATTTAACTAGTTTGCTCTTTTCTTTACATGACTGCCATCAGCTTTACAGATAAGACAAAAACCATGATGTAGGATCAGAACCTTTAGAATCTGACACATGTACATATTAAAAAGGCAGAGAAGGGAGAACCTCTGTATCTCAATTAGATCTTCCTGACTAAAGGAATTCCCATTCCTAACACTAATGAAGAAACATCAGAAAAACGAAGAAAAAATCTTGCTAAAATTGAAAAAAAAATGTGGACATAAATAGCTCTCCCACAAATTCATATTCATGCATCAAGAGTTTGTTGCTCTAAATTTCCATCTTAGTCTCATTTGACAAATGCACATGGTTCCAGTTAAACTCCCAATAGAGATTAACAAACTATGCACATAAATGTTCGTGATTTTAGGACAGAAAAGATTTTTTCCTGTTGTGCTATAAAACATAGCATGATGATAGCATCTACTGGTTGCTGTGGAGACTTGTGAGGCCAAGATGCCACTCTTTGCTGTAAGTCTCCAATAGTTAAAATCTTCCTGACTGTGCATAAAGGGACACAACTGGTGTCCTTATCCAACTTCGTAGTGTGGCTAAGAGAAATATGCCTCTGTGTCATGTTAATGTTTATACCCCATGGAAACAAAAAATTGATGGATTGCCAATGAAGAAATATAAATCTAAAAGTATAAATAAAAAAAAAAGCTTTACTTTTTAGAGTTTGTTAAGGGGACCAATAGTTTCAGAACATGTTTTTTCCCACTCATTGAAAGTACTCAAATTAACATGCTTTAAAAAGTTTTTCATGGTGACATTATGCTACTGGAAGAAAAATTGATTTATTTTAAAGATTTTTAAAGATCACAAACTCAAACTATACAGCAAAGATTCACGATAAATGACTTATGTGCAATATAACCTTGTCTCAAAAAACGTATAAAACTTTTAATCAAATTTCTAGTATTTGATAAAAAATGTTATGAATGCATATATGGCCTCAGGCACAGCCAGCCTTTTTGCTCACTATCTTTCAAAAAACAAGAAAACCTGCAGCGTATGAAAAAAGCAAGATCCCAAATAGTGTCAGATTGTATCGGCATCCATGACAGCGAGATCGGGAGATAAAGACAGAAAGAAAGAAAAGAAAATGTCTTGTCTTACAAGAGAAACTACCCTAGTTTCAGTTTAGGGCTAATAAAACGAGTCCCGGCTTGTAGCTCTTGCTGCTCAGTCTCATTTAAGTCAGGTGAAGCTGTGAGGCAAGAATGTGGTCACATGCTCAATGGATTCCCTCAAGATACTGACCCTCTGAGGCAGAGCGCAGCCTGGCACAAATACCAACGATCATCACAACATGTAATCAGTTGATTTCAATCTGTTCAGGGTAAGCAGCACCTCTTTAACTCACGCTCTGGTGTAAGGGACAGAGGCAACTGCCACAAATTAATTTGCCTGGTTTTGACTTAATGGCTGCCGTTCGTGCCAAGCGATAGAAACCAACCTGAAGCCTGGACGGCGGCTTTACTCTCAGCCCTTACTGAGGAAAACGCAAGTTTGGGAATGACAGCAACATATGTAGGCTTCAGCTGCAGCATACAACAAAGCAACATCAGGAAAACCTATACTGATTCAGGCTAGAAAACAGCGGGGGTCTAACAAACACAGACAAACACAAATACAGAATGGCAGCCTCTAAGTGAGAGAATGGACACAAAAACGATAAATGCTGACATCAAAAGAGAAGGAAGTGCAGCTATGAGCTTACCTATGAATGGGATAGAGGCCAGAGAGTCATCCTCTAAAGAAAGGGGGGCAAGGTTGCCATTTGCTTTACGAGGGGCTAACTCTTCAACAGACCCAGGGTGAGCATTTGTGTCTTTGGGATCAGGAGTAAACAAAGCGGGTTCTAGTTCGTCCATAGTTATGCCATAGTGGGGATGTCTGTTGACGTTCCTCCGCCCAGTCGGGGGTTTCTGCCTCAGTACCACCTCCTGTGTTTGCGCTGCCATCTCTGCCGGTTCGTCCACTGCCCCTTGTTCCCTCTCATGGTTTGTTGACCTGTACACCCTGTCTTGGGATTCTGGGGAGACAGAGGTGAGGGCAGTTGAGGCAGAAGCAAACAGGGGTGCTGATGATCCCTCTGGGGGACCACTTTTAGGGACTGGGTTCCAGTTCAAATGGGGACCGGAGTAAGACGGGTCCCTAAAAGAGTGAGCTTGCTGCAGGATGCGGCTCGTCTTGCGGTAAAAAGACGGGCTGTAGCTGCGGTAGCCCACCTGCTGCTCGTCCATGCTCTGTCCAGCAGGAAGCCACCTGCTCTGTAGGGTGGGCCGTTGATGTGGCTGAGAGTGGGCCTGGTTGTTGGTTTGGGGGTGGTGTTTAGACTGTGACGGTCGAGGCACTGGAGTTGATGCTACGATGGTGTGGCACCTTGTTCTTGGGTAGGCGTCAGTCCTGCGGGGTGGCTGGGAAGCCTGTTGGGGCCACGGCTGCCTCTCAGACCGAGGTGAGACCAGTTCTGCTGATGCTCGATCCAACATCTCCAATGAGCGGCCATGGCAATTGTACTGGGCAAGCAGATTTTCAGAGCGTGTTCGAGTATAATCAGAGCGGCCCCTATTGTGTCCTGCTTCCCAGTCTCCGGTGGACCAATAGGGCTCACCCTGAGGTCCTTGTCCTGACTGCTGTAGTAAGAACAGCGTGTCCTTTGAGGCGCTGTGTGGCCAGTCACCTGCTCTCTGCTTTTGCCTCCTGTACTCACTGAGCCGGTCTTGAGAGTAGCTGCGGTGGCGGGTTTGCATGCTGCGTCCTGAGTGCTCAGGTAGCTGGCTGTAGTACCAGTCAAAGAGGGCCTGGTGGCAGCGTTCATTGCATCTATGGCGTACAGGGGGCATAGCTGGACTGGTCCAGGTTGAGCTGGACTTGCATGGCTGTGCTTGGGAGGACCCACCACTCTGGTGGTTGGGATGGTGGACTTGCAAAGGGCTGAACAGAAGACCTCCAGATGAGAAAGACGAAGAGTAGGAGCACCTCCTGGTCTGACCCTGAGGCTGCTGGCTGGTCATAACGTACTGGCTCTCCTCTGTGTGGCGCGCTGGACTGCTTTGACCCACTTCACCTGGCTCACCTGCCTGCCCCTCCTGCCAGCTGGCTGGGCTGGCAACACCGGGTCTGTTATCTAAGGGCGACGAAGGGCTTGAAAACCCTGGCCAGCAGCTCCTGCTATCCAGGTGGTTCTGGCCCATGGGGGAGCAAAGCGGGGCTCCAGGATGGGGGGCGGTCCTGGTACGAGGGTAACAGAAGGGAGGTGGTTGCGGGAGGTTCTTAGCTCCCCCGGCAAAGCCTTCGTTCCCGGTCAAGTAAGCATTTTGGGAATATGCCTGCAGGAGAAAGAAAAAAAGAGACATAAGTGAAGTAGAAAAATGTTTTGATTTGATTATGACAACATTAAGCTCTAAGTTATCAAGGACAAATAACGTTTGTTTTTAAATGAAAAATGCTTTAACAACCCATACGATTTAAGACACTTAATGCTTGAAGAGAGTGGAATACTTCAACTTATTCACCACAGCTCAATCAGCTCTCAATGCAAACACACGTCCACTAAAGAAATGCATCCAATCCCCAGAGGAAAAGCAAGAAAACAGATCACCCTGCAGTCTGCTACACTGACTTGTACATGCAGTATCTTCTTCATGCTTTAACAGTAAGAAAACAAGCTTATGCTCAAAAACTGACTGCTTATTGATTCAAACAGAAAAGCAATCTATTTTTCTATTCTTTAGACACAAAATCACAAATTATTGTTCTTAGACATTAACTTAAACATGATCAGACAGTTTAACAGAGTCAAAGCCTCTCCACATTACACAAATTCAGAACAACAACTGCATAGGGTCAAAACACACACCGACAGTCCTTACAAGACTCTCCGGCTGCTTAAAAAATGGTGTCCATCATATTTCACAAAGTCCTAATTAATAAAATCCTTTTTGCTTCTTTTTCTTTACGATTTCCTGTCTGAGGATCGGCTTGTTTTCCCCTCTCAGAAATCCGTCCAAACTCCTTATCTCCACCCTCTTGTTCTCGAACTCATTCCACCCTGTGGGAGTGTGGAAGGAGGCGCAGCTCCAGTGATGTCATAAAAGGAATGCAGGAGATACAGCGGTGAGAGGAGGAGTGTGAGGACAGAGGAGTGGGTTTACAATGTAAGAGCGATGCTAAATATTTTTTAAATAAAAATCGCAGTGTTGCCCTGTTGTCTGGGGAAACATGAAATGTTTCTGAGAGGAATTGCTCAAATGTGGATCGGCGTGTTGAAACGTTGCTCCGGGTCAGTGGGAGGGGCAACAGTCAATGCATGTCAGATCATGCAAACGAGAAAGGAGCAACCTGTGGAGCGACAAAAATGTGTTGCTGCATATCATGGGCGTGTATAAATAAGCGCAGAAGCTGTTTTGTTCTAAACCTCGGCAGTTGAAATACAAGCAAACGTTAATGGACGGTGTAATTGAAAAACAGAGCAAAGCCTTGTGAGTCATTCTCCACATTCTTTAGCAGTTATCTGATGAGGTGACTTTGAAGATAAGCACAAGATATCCCAAACTGCTCTACAGTGACCTAAAAGAGGACCTAGGGAAGTACATTAAGCCTCTTTCTGTTTTGGTGGTTATAAAATCCAAAACACCCTCCTTGGTTATTGGCAATTCTGGAAAAGACCTCTAAAAAGCATTTTCTTCAGTTCATCTTTTACTGCAATAGCTCACATTAAAAAAAAGGAAATCCAACCTTCACTTCAGACATATGGCACCAGATTTTATTCAAAATGTCATGGTATATCAACAAGTCCATAACACCATTTACTTTGACAAGGTTCCCTGGGCGTTTGGTAGAGACGCTTTGCCTGCTGATGGTGGTCAGAGGGCTCAGTGGGGCCGATTGTATGGCAGCCCCACTTCTGTCAATCTGCAATGTAGCTCACCACTGTCACATTGAAAAGGGGGGGATGAATGGGTGGATGACTGATTGTAGTGTAAAGCACTTTCGGGGGTCTCTGGGGACTTGATAAAGCACTATACAAGTGCAGGTCATTTACCATTTACCACAAAGTCATTCTTTTTAGTTTCACTTCAGAGCCACCTGGTCTCATCTGACCAGAGCAAACAGTTCCAGTCAAAATCCTACTAGTGTTTAGCAAATTCCACAAGCTATGTTTATTTCCAAAAAACAGCTGCCATATAGATAGCATCTAATGATTGTAGTTGGAACTTGGAGACCCGTAGATTCTACTTTTTGCAGCACTTCTCTAACAGTGAGAATTTCCTCAACTATTCTCCTAAGGGTCCTCGTCTAGCCTTGTTTGTCACAGTCCAAGTTTTAAATGTCTTAGTTATTGCTGTGACCAAGGATATGGGCAAATTTAGGTGAGTAGCTGTGTTTTTATTTCCATTTCTTGAAGCATGTGGAAGATCAACACACATCCGCCTCACTTGAAGGACATGTTCCATCTATCCCATTTTGAAGAGTGGATAAGAGAAATAGGACTTTGTGTCACATCATATTTATGCCTCAACCAAACAGGAAACAATTAAATCAGAAGAAAGAATTCCCTCTGATCTGTTGGATTCAGTATGTAGTAATTGTTCAAAGTGATTTTTAACACTGGATATTTTACCAATTAAAAATGCACATAATGTCACTTGTATTTGGGTACTGGAATAAAGACTTTTACAAGTCTTAACCGGGAGAGATGCTGTAAAATCATACTTACCAGCTGAAGAACATCTTCATCTTTTGGCATAATGGAGAGCTCCAACACACTCTCGCTGTGAAACACACAAAGAGGGAGATGAATGGAGGAAAGAAAAAAACAACATGGAAAAAGGAAATCCATATAATTAAAACAAAGGAATTTATAGCCAAAATCAGCCAAAATGTGTTTGCTTTATTTTATGTTAAAAAGACACTATTTAGAGAACTTCAACTGCACCTTAGTTACAGCACATACACTCTGGATTTGCCCTAATACCTTAAACAATGTGGTAAGACATGCAACAATGTGCTTTTTTAATTTAATTACGTCTTTGATTTGAATCTCACATAAAATTTGGTATCTTTCAGGGCGCAGTGCTGGTGGTGTAGGGGTTAAGCACACGACCACATATAGAGGCTATAGTCCTCGAAGTGGCTGTCCCGGGTTCGAGTCCCGGACCTGGCGACCTTTGCCAAATGTCTCCCCCTCTCTTTCCCCCTCCTTCCTGTCTGCCTACTGTCAAAATAAAGGCCTCTAGTGCTGAAAACATTCTTTAATAAAAAATAAATAATTTGGTATCTTTCAGTAAGTTGTGGGGAGTAACAGACTGCTAAATGTGAGCTTGATTTCACAATTCAGTGTTAAAATAAACAAAATATAGTCACTGCCCATACTGCAATATGTTTCAGTGTCTGCCACCTTATTGAGACACAATACAACAATAACTTTTTAGGGTAAATCATGCATCACCTTTTTACAGCTCTGGAGTATCCTGGTTATATCTGTATCCAAAAGGTATAAATGACAAATATGATTCATCTTTGATCCCAGGTGGTCTTACCTGTTCTGGATGAGGGTGATCACCTGCGAGTACGTCTTTCCAAGAACGCTCTCTCCGTTCACCTTCACCAATCGATCCCCTGCAAAAAAAAAGGACATGCCGTCGTATCATAACCAACAGGTTTGACAGCGAGTTTCCAAGCTGGGATCTCTAAAGCTTCCAAGCAGGTGGCAAAGGCAGAAAAACACAGGCGACGCTGTGCAGGAACTAATTTCCCTGTGAGGTCGAAGCACGGATCAAAACAGGAAAACAGGAAATGTGAAGGTGAAAAAAAAAGGTGTATTCTCTGTGTTTAAGTTCAACAAAACCAGAATCATACAGGCAAAACATCAAGCTTATGATCTTTATTTAGCCTCAGAGGATAGAGAGGTACAAACACATACCTGACCTCAATATATTTCTCTTTCTCGTTGTCATTAAAAAAACAAATCAATTAAAATAAATTAATCTTCAGTCTTGTACGCAGAACATAGAAATGATGTCAGCCTGCGAGAACTTGTGAGTTCAAACTGTGGAAGCGTTTATGTGGGTTTTGTGCAAAATGAAATGCATACAGTGTGTTTATTTTGTGCGTTGTGTGTGTTTGCATATGTTTGAGTGAGCATCATGTGACTTTTTGGATGTGGCTGCTTTGATTGGTTTTATTCATCTGGAGTGCACAGATGGGACTGCTACTCTAAGGCAACAAGAACCCTTTAGCTCTGTTATGTTCACTGCATCAGTTAAATAAATCTTGTTTTTATCTTGTGCAAATCATGCCCCTTTAACGTCTTCACACTGCTGATGCAACATCACATAAAACTATGCACATGCTATCAAATTTCCAGAGCAACTCCGGATGCTTATTCACTGTCAGTTCCTTTTACCTGTGCACAAACCCGCCTTGTGGGCTGGACCCTTTTCTCTCACATTCTTTACAAATATGGTGTCCATCGGCTCCAGTCGTACTTTCTGAAACCCTGCAGGACAAAAGAGATGAAAAATGAAGGGCTGCACTTGTTAAACAACAAATACGGACTTTCCCTGGATATTTCTCTGGCTTTAAAAATTTTTAACCGCAGAAAAAAGGTTTAGAAGAAGTGGGCAGTTTAAAGGTGAAATAAAAATCCCTCAGGAAAGTTTCCTTGTTCTCATGAAGTATCTGTTTCCATCTATCTATGCAAATATAACACACAAGTTGAATCCAGCACAAGTCAGCTGATCCACAGCAGAATATTATTATAGACAGAGCTGTTTTCATTTCAGCAGGTGTAATTTGGCAAATATCCCTGTTTGTTTTGAAGAAATTCAATATGAACAGTGGTATGAAATATAAATGATTCTTTTGGAACACTGAAAAACTGAGTGTTAATTTTAAATCCTGACTTTAGGATGAAATTTGATAAACACCATGAAATGGCAAAACTGTTTTGTTATTTGTAATAAATAAACTAACAGGCTTTCAGAAGATATATTTATAAATAAAATATTAATGAACAAAATGAACAAATATAAATAGTAAGAATAATAATAACAATAATAATAATGATAGCCGTACATTTTTAAATATATACAATTATATTTTGTTATTAAAAACAATAACAGTAAAAAAAATACACTGCTCGTAAAAATAAAGGGAACACCTAAACAACACAATATAACTCCAGGTAAATCAAACTTCTGTGAAATCAAACTGTCCACTTAGGAAGCAACACTGATTGACAATCAATTTTACATGTTGTTGTTCAAATGGAATAGACAACAGGAGGAAATCTTTGGTGATTAGCAAGACACACTCAATAAAGGAGTGGTTCTGCAGGTGGGGACCACAGACCACTTCTCAGTACCTATGCTTTCTGGCTGATGTTTTGGTCACTTTTGAATGTTGGTAGTGCTTTCACACTCGTGGTAGCATGAGATGGACTCTACAACCCACACAATTAGCTCAGGTAGTGCAGCTCATCCAGGATGGCACATCAATACGAGCTGTGGCAAGAAGGTTTGCTGTGTCTGTCAGCGTAGGGTCCAGAGCCTGGAGGCTCTACCAGGAGACAGACCAGTACACCAGGAGACGTGGAGGAGGACGTAGGAGGACAACAACCCAGCAGCAGGACCGCTACCTCCACCTTTGTGCAAGGAGGAACAGAAGGAGCACTGCCAGAGCCCTGCAAAATGACCTCCAGAAGGCCACAAATGTGCATGTGTCTGCACAAACGGTTAGAAACCGACTTCATGAGGATGGTATGAGAGCCCGACGTCCACAAATGGTGGTTGTGCTCACAGCCCAACACCGTGCAGGATGCTTGGCATTTACCAGAGAACATCAGGATTGGCAAATACACCACTGGCGCCCTGTGCTCTTCACAGATGAAAGCAGGTTCACACTGAGCACATGTGACAGACGTGACAGAGTCTGGAGACACCATGGAGAGCGATCTGCTGCCTGCAACATCCTTCAGCATGACCCGTTTGGCAGTGGGTCAGTAATGGTGTGGAGTAGCATTTCTTTGGAGGGCTGCATGGCCCTCCATGAGCTCGCCAGAGGTAGCCTGACTGCCATTAGGTACCGAGATGAGATCCTCAGACCCCTTGTGAGACCATATGCTGGTGCGGTTGGTTCTGGGTTCCTCCTAATGCAGGACAATGCTAGACCTCATGCAGCTGGAGTGTGTCAGCAGTTCCTGCAAGATGAAGACATTGAAGCTATGGACTGGCCCACCCGTTCCCCAGACCTGAATCTGATTGAGCACATCTGGGACATCATGTCTCGCTCCATCCACCAACGTCATGTTGCACCACAGACTGTCCAGGAGTTGGTGGATGGTTTAGTCCAGGTCTGGGAGGAGATCCCTCAGGAGACCATCCGCCGTCTCATCAGGAGCATGTCCAGGCGTTGTAGGGAGGTCACACACAATGCTGAGCCTCATTTTAACTTGTTTTAAAAGGACATTACATCAAAGTTGGATCAACCTGTAGTGTGTTTTTCCACTTTCATTTTGTGTGTGACTCCAAATCCAGGCCTCCATTGGTTAATAAATTTGATTTCCATTGATGACTTTTGTGTGATTTTGTTGTCAGCACATTCAACTTTGTACAGAACAAAGTATTCAATGAGAATATTTCATTCATTCAGATCTAGGATGTGTTATTTGAGTGTTCTCTTTATTTTTTTTGAGCAGTGTATATTTTTATTTTTGCTTTGGTTTAAATAAACCAATCAATTCTTAATTACACAGCCTTAAAATGCATTGCAGATGCAGTATTGCAGAAAATCCTGCAGGTGGCGCACAAAAACTGCAGATCAGAGGAGAGTAAACGAGTCCCCCTAATTACATCATCCCCGTCTGACTGTATTTGGTTTAACTGATGTCTGAATGACAGACGGGGAAACAACTTACCCTTCCCGTTGCCGTTCTCCTCATCCTGCAGATGACAAAGGGAGACAAAAAACAAATGTAAAGTCAAGAAAGAAAATTGGCAGCACAACAAGAGAGAGAATGTTGACAAACCTAAGCAGAACCCTGTCTAGCACTGCTGCTGTCATGAGCTGGACGTTTACTAAGTGCTGATTCAGGGTTTACTTCATGCAGCAAAAGTTGTCAGCCCCTATGTAGCTGAAACATTTCTCAACACATTCCACAAATGCATTACAGAAGTAACACCAAATCAGATCTCTCCCACAAAGTCATTCTTTATGCATAATAATGGCATCCTTGGTATTAATTAACACGCAAGTTTCATGACAGCTGAAATCATACCTCCTGAGAAAAACATATTTTTAGGAGCTGTTAAAGTCTGAGTCATAACTCCGGCACAGAAACTGACTTTCAGGTTTAACAGTCTGCAGGTAAACGTGCACTGCCGCAAACACACACACAAAGGAGAGATCGAAGAGGTGCAGCTTGTCAGATCACCTACACACACACACACACATACACACACAGGCTTTACTGAGCTGAGTGGGCAGTTTAGGGTTCGAAACACGGCGTGCTGACTGCTGCCTGGCTTTAGGCTGCGCTGAGTGGGCTCATTCCAGGCTCGGGAAACAATGCAAATGGGTTTAGAAACAGAGAAAGGATAGCTGCCGAGCCCAGAATAGAACTTGGAGCTAGGAACATGCACTAATGGACCAGTTCCAATTTGACCTCATCTGAAACCAAGTTGGAGACACTACAATAAACCCAAAGAACTGCTTGTGGGCTGAAATCTGCAGATCCCTAAAACTGGTAATCTAGGACTAAACAGAAGGCAACTCGTCCTATTAAATAACAGTTTCATTGCAGGTTTTACACAAAGACTACTCATTAAAAGAAAAATAGAATGTGTTTTCTGGAGTTTTTGTACATTTTAGAACTACGTTTTTGAGAGTTACATGTTGATGTAGCCCCAGGAGGAGGGTCAAAGCCAGACCCTACACTTAGCATAGGGACATTAGCTCGGATGAAATGGGAGGTCTGGATTTTGGTCCTGGAACTGTTATCTTTGCAAGCCATTCTTAAATAAACAGAAGACAAACAACAGATAGATGGACAGATAATCTTTTGATTTTCTCTTAAAAACTCTCGTCACTGCATTTACCATCAGCTTCAGATTTTTTAAAGACTGATAATACAAAATTACTCTAGTCCAGCCTGAACGTAATAAATAAGCTAACTAGTTTATATGATTCACTCTGGGACAGGATGTTGGGGTTGAAAGGATAGAACTTGGTCCAAAAATAATTCATGCATTTTTAAAGACAAGAATCCTAGCCTTGTCAAAATTTGAAGTGAAAAAAATCTTAGCTTTGATATTATTTAGGCATGCTATGGTCTTTTATCTCATGTTGTTGGATAATTTCACCAAGTAAAAGCATAAAGAAAGAGTAGTGTGCCAAGAACTGAACCTTGTGGGACTCCATGATGAGTGCATCAGGAAGATTCTTCATTTACAAAAACAAACTTGTTTCTATTGGTTAGATATCAGTAAAGGTATTAGCGTAAAGATATTTAGACTGGTTCAGTCATATCGATAAGAAGTTGTTTTTTTATCTAAATAGTGTAATGATGTTTTAAAGCTCTATTCTTTTTTTGTGGATGCATTAAATAGTGACGAAGACCAAAAACCTACTTGCATGCACAATCCTAGCTTTCTTCCCTTGTATTTCTTGCACCCTGACTAAGCTACATAAAATATTTAATTTCTTATAGTTTTTTGTGTTGAATAATAGATTGAATTCGCCTTTTCCAATGTATCTGAATACCATTGAGAACTGTCAGGATTAGCGAGACATTAGAGTCCAGCTGAGTGACACTTCCCCTGGGCCTAATTTGACTTTATTTGGGTAATTTGGGATAAGGCCAAACAATCTCTCCAGATAAGAAAAGGGGGTCCCTGTGAACCTGATTGTCCATAAATACCATGTGACCTTCATGCCCTCTGAGGCAGTGGACAGAAGGACAGAACCAAGGCCAAAGGGCCAGCAGTGGGCCCATTGTCTCAGGCCAACCTGGTACGGCCTGACAGGCAGAAACTGGTACCAGGCTGCAACCACAGAACTCATTCAGTCTGGGCTCCTGTTTTCTGCAGCTGGTGGATGGTGGGGTGGTGGAAAAATAATAGCAGTTTTGTTCCAGCTGACTCACCCCACCCCAGCCTCCATATCCCTCAATTTCACATCTGGAGATGTTTGTGCCTGCGCCTCAAAGAACCAAATAACCACTTTGCTCGCACAAAGGCTCCCCCGTCCTCCCAATAAACAACCTTCTTTCTTGAAAATGAGACCACGTGAGCAACAAAAAAAGAGGCACAGGAGTTGGCACAGATCCACAGGTCTCACCTTGAGGTTTGTGTGCAGAGCAGACTCTGGAGGGTAAACAATGAAATGGCGTAACGTGAAACCAAAACCCTGGGAGTTCTTATGGAGGACCAGGGTCCAGGGACCCTTCCAGCCCACGCCAACCCCCTCCCTTCCCGGCCGGGTCGCAATTGGTGGCCGAGGGTTGTCACCTGCTGAGGAGTGACCATCCCTCTGCCCCTTAGCCTGTAAATGTAGACACACAAGAGAAAAAGATTAATGAACATGAAAATTATGAATTACATGATGCAGGAAAATATGGAGGATACTATTAACATCAGGAAACGTAAAAAAAAAATCAACAGAATGAAGTTTGGATAGAAAATCAAACACATAAATCCTTTACTACACATTTGTTTCTATTATTAGCACATGCACTAGAAAAGCTTTCCCCTTTTCCAGATGCCATGTTCTGGTTTCTCTAGGAAGTACAAGGTAACTCTGCACTTTGACATCAACCCCCAGCTGCTGGATTTTACATTAGCGGCTTCCTCATGAGATCCTGAATGCAGTTCACGTTCCGGTCAATCCTGCATGCCAACCAACCTGAGAACAATAGTGCATAAACATACTTTAACAGCGGGTCTGCTATCAGGAAGCACTCCATGCTAAGCAGAACCTAGTCAGGAATCTGGGATTCCATTTTAGACTGGGGTGACAGTGAATTGAGGATAAAGGATCCAAACCTTTTCAGGCTTGGAGTCCCGGTAAAGGAAGATTTCCACCCACTTTCCAAATATTTCATTCCTCCTGTTGAGTGAATGAGCTGAGTGAGCTCAGCTGACAGCCACATGTAAGAACTGTCACCCTCATGCGGCCCTGGTGACCCACATCTGTCAGTCAAACGCAATCACCTGACCAAACAGGGTAGGTGCATGTCAGAGGTCAAAGGTCAAATTTGCAGCATGGAAAACTAGAAAACTTTATCTGGCTTTAAATGATTTAAGACAGATCAAACATATTGCTATGGCTAAACCTTCCAGCATCTTATACAAGAATTAAAACAGGAGTTCGAGAACCTGTTTCATGCAGGTATAGTGGAAAAATAACTGAGATTGTACTGAGATTCTTGCTGTGTATCGTCTCACAACAAGAAGGTTCTAGGCTCCATCTTAAAGGTTAAGGTGTGATATTTGCAAGTCTGCAAACCTCAATGCAACTAATGTTCGGAATAATTAACATAATGGAAAGCCTGACAACAATGGGCATATAAAGCCTGGATAAAACCCCCCTATTGGCTCCATGTGGTTGTTCACGGAGCCGATAGATCTGGCGTACAGCCTGTCCAGGTCGCCAGTCCTTCGCAGGACCATGACAGCGAGAAATACCCATGTATGCATTCAATCACACTAAAAACCAATTTAGAATCACAATTTGCATGTTTTCTGGACTGTGAGAGAAGTACCTGGAGAGAACCAATGTCATGCACAAGAAGAACATGCTGATTTCATATTTTCATTTCTAAACCAGTGACCATTCTGTGATGGAACAATGCTAACATCTGCTCAACCATTCTCAATGCAGACTGAAATTTTAGAGAGCTGTCAGCAGATAATCAACATTTCTAGTGCACATTCTGCAGTTTTTGTTGGTTATTTTATTATTTTATGAAATTATGCAAACAGCCTACAATATGGTTTGAAAGCAAAGCATGCAGAAATAGGCCATGATTTCCTTAGAAACAAAAGCTCTGCTAAAGTCCTACATAGCAACTGCCTCAGCATTACAGTTTATAAAGACATTTCAACAATTAAGTGTACATCATCTCTTACTTTCTTTCATGCAAGTAATTTAAAGCTAACGCTGTCTCACAACAAACAGATGAACAGTTTCAAACATATAGGCTCTAAAATCATCTGCTTTTGAAGTCATAACATCAAAACAACAAGATGGCCATTTTCAACTTTCTATTTTCAACAAGCTACAAATCAGCAGTTAGTAAATAGCACCTCAGCTCACATACATCTATGATTACTGATGTGCCTTAATGTGGAAAGGTATTTTCATTGCTTCATGCAGCCAAATTAAGACACATTCAGTGCCTGAGGGCTCTGCAACCTGCAGCTCAGAGCCACATGTGGCTTCTTCTTCTCCACCTCTACAGTAAATCCTTGTAACTTGCTTGCAAGCTTTGAATCTTTGTTCTGCAGCATAATCTAACTGTGCTGCAGGTGAAATATAGCCAGACATTAAGGATTTCCTGCTAGAGAGCGTAATTCATGGCTACATCAGATAGTTAGATGATAATAGCTCCTGAAGCACCAAACCCCAGAGTATCACACCTCCACCACCATGTTTGAATGTGGGTAAGATTTTCTTTTTCTTAAACGCTCTATTTGTTTCATATCAGATGTAACGCGACAAACACCTTCCACAAAGTTCCACTTTGTGTTGTCAGTCTGCAGAACATTTTCATCACAGTGTTTTTGGCAAATGAAAGACGGGTCTACGTGCTCTTTTTCATCAGCAGTTTCTTTCACCTTGAAACTTTGAAATGGATGATTTCCTTTCTATTTCTTATTGTTGAATCATGAACACTGACTTTAAATGATGCAAAGGATGGTAAGCTGGGACAGGTTCATGTTTACCGCTACGTTACATCACCTTTCCTTTTAATAACACTCCATAAGGGCCTGGGAACTGAGGTCACTAACTGTTGCAGCATTTACAACTTCAGTTGCTCAACAGTCCAGATTCTCCATTGTTGTATTTTGCGCTTCATAATGCAGCCACACATTTTCAATTGGGGACCAGTCTGGACTGTAGGAAGGCCAGTCTAGTACCTGGACTCTTTTACTACGAAGCCACGCTGTTGTAACATATGCAGAGTGTGTCTTGGCATCATCTTACTGAAATAAGCAGAGACGTCCCTGAAAAAGATGTTTGGATGGCAGCACATGTTGCTCCAAAACCTGTATGTACTTTTAGCATTAATGGTGCCCTCACTGATGTGCAAGTTAGAAGATGCAAATGTGGTATTATCTATTACAGAATGATGTTGGTTTTTATTGCAGTGGCTCATGAGGGATCAAAGGTCACGAGCATTCAATGTTGATTTTTTCAGCCTTGCAGCTTACATGCAAAAATGTCTCCAGATTCTCTGAATGTTTTGATGATGTCATGGACTGTAGTTTCTGAAATCTCTAAATTCCTTGCTATTGTACATTGAGAAATGTTGTTTTTTAAACTCACGCATTTGTTCACAAAGTGGTAAACATCGCCCCACCCTTGATTGTGAACAACTGAGCCTTTTAGGAATGCTTCTGTTATACCCAATCATGACAATTAACCTGTTAACCTGTGGAATGATTCAAACAGGTATATTTTTTAGCGTTCCTCAACCCCCAGCTTATTTGGAACGTGTTGCAAGCATCAAGTTCAAAATGAGTGAAAATTAGCAAAAAGTTATTAGTTGAACATCAAATATTGTCTTTGTAGTGTACTCAGTTGCATTTAGTTTGAATGGCATTCGCATATCATTGTGTTCTGTTTTCATTTACGTTTTACACAACGTTGTAATTGTATTATTACGATCACATTTATATTTTCCATAAATATGGAAAGGACTAAGTTTGCTTTAAGCGTACATTTCCCTTGTTAAAATGTTTGATTAAAAGAAGTAATTTTTTGCTCTAAAAACGAAAGTAAAATCAATTGTGGCTCCTTGGTAACACAGTAAAACAACAACGTATCTATGCAATGGTCAAGTAGGTTCTGCCGCTTTCAATAATATTTGTTTAATCGAAGCGAAGGCTAAATTAGCTCTCTGGCTTGTAAAGGTTTTTGAGCCCTGGTCTATCTAATGCATATTGGTCAATTTTTCAAATTAAACATTAATGGCACTATTTTGTTTTCAATGTGAGAATATCCACTTATTTTCTTTATTAGAAAGCCAGAAGGGAACATCTCGAGAGAACACATGGGTCCTACAACCCTTAAAGCCACTTTCTACTTCCTACACACACTGATTCATACTAAAGCCATCAGCTAACACATACATATGTGACAGGTCTGTGTGTGGCCACACAAAACCAGGAAGTGCCTGGCTTGAGGCAGGAAGTGGAAGAACCAGGAGCTCCTATAAATATACTCTTCATCGTCTAGCTACTTCCCATTCCTTCACTCCTCTTCTGTCTTCCTTCCTTCCTCTCCTCCTCCTCCCTTCAACCTCCTCTTCCTCCCCTTCAAGATGCAAGTTTGTGCAATGGAAATCTGTGCTGTGCCGACTTTTACCACACAATTTCTTTTCCCTTTACTATAATATTCCATTGAGGAAAAAGAAGGAGAAAAAAGAAAATAAAGCAAAAGACTTGTGTTGGGAAACACATTAATGTCTGCATTCAAATTTGAAATCAGCTTAAGCTAGTCTTACAGGGATGCAGCGAGACACAAAGAAGTGCAAGAGGAAGCAGGGCACAAATCAAAGTGATAAAGAAAAAGACAAAGAGAAAATGAAAGAGCAGCAGAGGAATAATGGAGAAAGAATCAGACTGAATTCTTCAGAGGGAGCGGTTTTTTTGTTAGGACAAGTCGAAACACACACGGGCACGTCGTACGGGAGGGAGCTCAGGGAGAGAATGAATGGGAAGGATGAGGACGACGGAGAGAAGGAGTATCGTGCCTCAGGAAAGGGACAGGCTCCAGCATGCCAGTTTCAACCACATGGCCCCTCCCGGTGCTGGGAATACCAAAACCCTGTGATTACCCAAAACACATGGGGTCTGAGTGGGTCTGGACTGAATCCCACTCGGCTGCTCTGGATCATGTGGGCTGCGTGTTCCTTCTGGGGTAATCAAGTCTAAAGCTGACCTTTCCGCCCCCCTCCCTCAGGCCGGATAAACACCTCTCCTGTCACCTCTCACCTTCTGGTTGTTGTTTTTTTTTTAAATCCACTCAGACACGCTGACATGGTCCGGCTACTCTCGGAAAGGACATTGTGTTTAACAAAGAATGTGCATGGGATTTTTTTCCTGAGGTTCTCCAGGCTAATCTTGACTTCCCAAACAGGCTTGAGGGAAAAACACTAAGAGAGAAAAGTAGCATTTTCTTCTCTCTTGGTGGAAATCTAACATGGTTCGTTGCCTTAAATAAGGAAAATGTTTTCCCCTCAAACCAGTTACTACAGTACAATTGAATGTTCTTCATTAGACACATCAGAGGATTCCCATTAACACCTCATGATGTCATCAGGAAAGCATAGTTCAATGGAAAACAACTGAATATGCAGAGTAACCTGTAACGCCACATACACCAGTACAATTTTGTTAATACACACAATAGCAGCAAAAGACTAATCTGCAGTTATTTCTGCTTCTGAAAGCCCGCAAATACAGTAAATGACTGGAAAGACAATAAAAAGAGAGTAAATCGTTTTATTTCCATCATCTCAGCACAGAGGCCAAACTTTAGTGTATCATCAGCCCTATTTCCAGATAAAATTGCTGAAAATTATCAGCATGATCTATAATCTTCTTAAACTCCAGGAACAAAAGGACTTTATATACATAAGAGGCTTTTCTGGTACATGATGATATGAAAAAGCTGCATTTACAGACGTCAGGAGCAGTATGCATATCCCCTGCCTTCATCCAGAGGAATGCAGCAGCCCTTGTTGAGCCCGCCTCCCACTGAAACCCCGGCAGAACAGAACAATAATGTGCTTTTAAAAAGCTGAGAGCTGCAACCTGTTTGAAAAGTGGAGCTTTAACGGGCTGTTGCATATGCTGACGAGCCGTTAATCCGGACAGCCTGGATTGCCAAGAGGGACCGGCAGAGGAGAGGAGAAAAAACAGATGACAGCGTCCCGACTTACTGGCCACACAGAGGGAGAACTCCTCCACCTCTGCACGTCCAAATGCATCCTATGTCCTGAGAGAGGGATCCATATTGGATCTACCAAAGCAGAGGATTCAAATAACTTTCCTATCACACCTATGTGTCAATATGAGTATAGTATGTGTGCTCAAAAACTAGTCTGGCCCGGTTGTCTTTTTAACCAGGCTGGCAGGTGATGACGCAATGTCAGTTAAACAGGGATTTCTACTCTAGGGGTAAAACATGCAGCTTTCCTGTTGTCCAACCGACACGTACCAAACTTAGTTATTTTGATTCAAACCTGAAACAAACAAGTGTTTCCATGAAGAGCTGCAGATTTAGAATAACCTTAACAGCATGACTTGGTTGGACAGTGGGCAGACAAACACAGTTGGTGCATGACGCAAGCTTAAATATGGCCAGGGGACTTTTTCCTCTGGTCAGCTCTACTTTGAACTTCAAGAAAGGGAACAACAGGCAGTAAAAACCTAGTTTACTTTTGTTTTAAGTGGAAAATCTACATATCAAACCAGGAATAAATATTCCATATCTAATCAGGAAAAATATAACCAAGTAGAAAACCTTTGTAACAAAATGAACCAAAAACAAAACCAGCCTTAGTTGTTCACAATGAAATCTAAACTAAACTAGGTCTTAAAGTTTCTGTGTGGAAAAAGTGTGGAAAAAAACGTGTTAGGCTTAAAAAAAAGACTATCTACGGCATCTGAAAGTAGAGATGCACTGATCACAAGATTGTGGTCAACTTCTGATTTCAGTTTTTGTAAATCTTTGACCAATGCCAATTTTATCTGATTCTGATTTCACTTAAAGAAGTATAATTAAACAGCAATATAAATATTTTTTGTTTCCCATAAGTGGTCATGTATTTTTATAGTAGGAGCAGAGTCACAGAGAATGTGGGAATTGCTGTTAACCAGGGATTGATTTAAAACAAAGACAAAATTATGTTTTATGTTGGATATATTAGCGATTAGCATGGCCAGCATTAATGTAAAACATTAGTCTTTGTGTATTCCGTGTAGATCTGAGATTTTCAATGTGTGACACACATTTCCAGATCCAGAATGAAACAGAGCAATTTTTCTGTAATATGTTCAGTTTAAGGTCACGGTGAGAATGAATTGACTTCCTGTGGCAAAATGCTTTTCTAAAGATTTCCAGTCTCTATCTGATTTCTTTTGGACCTCCATGTAAAAGTCACAGTTTTAAGAAATACTAACCCCCCCCAGAAAAACCTGACATCATACCTAAAAGATACAATAACCTTCAGTTCATGATGTGTTGTATTTCAATATTTCAGCTAGTACCTCTAAGCATATCATCTTAGTGGCGTTAAAATATGATTTTATGTTAATGAACCTCTTATTTTTGCCATTTTTCAGGGAAAGAAACAGAAACAGATTGTGTCTTTGTGGCAGATTGTTAGCAGCAAAAACAAAAACAAAACAAAAGTTCTTTTAAAAATAAAAACAAAGCCTGATGAAAAACTGTGAAAGACCTCTAGTAGAAAGCCTACAGAACCTGTTTGCTTGGAATGAAAACAGTAGGGGTTTTTGATAGGGAAGATATGGCTTACTGTCCAGAGGGGCACACCAAAGGGCGTCACAATCACTTTGGTGTGGGGTAAGCTTTCTGTTGTTTATTTGCATGTCCAGTCAATGGTAAGCAGGTTCCCCCCGTGTTATGCAAAGTGAAAGCGATTAAAAATAAGTGTGTAGTGGTGAATAGGTCTGAAGTTTAATACTGTTAAATTAAAGGGTGATTTCATAGTTTTTAAGTGATCTAGACTGTTTGTATTCAAATTCTAAAATGCTTAGACTGATCAAACCTGAACAGGATTATTCAACACTGAACAGAGATCCCTTTGAATACAGATAGTCTGTCCCTTCATGGATACAGATGGATTTGTGTCAGAACCACCACTGAAGGAAAATCTAAAGGAATGAGAGGTGAGTCGAGACTTTTTCCACCCCACTGTAAAAAATAAGCACCATCCAGTTTAGACATAAGCACATAAGCCCTTTTTTAGCCTTGCATGAAATGACTGACTCTATGCTGTAAAATCCTAATTCAGATCAAGTTTTATATAATTAAATTTGTGGTTTTTACACAATTTTATTTGTGTTTTTTTTTCTCATTGACCTCAAACCAAGAAGTTAGAGTATTTTTCTGCTTGAAGGTGGCTTTCACACATCAGATATCTTAGCAATATAACAACCACAAAATTCCAGGCTGATCCAGTTAACTTTAACGGCATCTGCAGCAGACAGTGACCAAAATTGTGTTTCCTCTTCACTTTCAGAGAAAAGGTACCAGACGTTTTTTATCCAGGAGAACAAACGTCGTATACAGTGAGTGTTTGCCTCCTGCCCCCACACTCACATTCCTAAATGTGGCATTTCTTAGCTGTTTCAAACAGTCAGGGAAGGGGAGGGGTGATGGTAATGCAGCAAATAAAAAGTAGAAAAAATAAGTAATACTCCACATGATTATGAAATCACACAGCAGTGAAAACACCCTGAATTCTGGAGTATTTTATAAGATATGGTGCAGCTCCTGCACCTTGCCCCTTGCACAATAAGAACTCATCGTAAGTGGCACCGAACAGCCTCCTTCGTCTGTCTTTAGATGCTAATTGGGAACTCCTGAGAAAAAGGAGGTCAACAAGAATCACACACATAAACCTTAATTTGGCATTACCGAGTGATGATAATCAGGATCTAATCTGTTAAAATGGACCAGCTTGCTCTAGTAGAAGTGACATATATCACCTTTAACAAAGAATTGAATCTTATAGCTTTAAAAAAAAAACTATTGATATGTTCCACAGATTTGGAGCTAAAGATCAAAACTTGTCGCAAAGAAATCCAGCTGAACTAAGCCTCAAAAACAATCCAATATGTCAAAAATGTAAACAAACTAAAATATTCAAAGAATTAAATCAGGTATTCATGAGACAAAATGCTACGGTTTTTTGATGCAACATTAAACGATAGAGAGTAACTTTGACGTTTTTAAACCCTTTTAGAAGGAGCTTATGATGTCGCTTTGCCAGGTGAAGAACCTGTCAACAGCTGAGCGCTTACCTGACTCCAAACAATGCAGTTACAGAAACACTGCTGATATTCACAACTGACAAACTGCACGCAGCGGTTTCCAAAGAATGTGCAGCTTCTCTTTGTGTTTGTAAAGCTAATTTTGTAGGATCAAAACAATATACCTCCCATCCTGTTTTAAAGTATAAGAAACCGGATGAGATCTGCCAATTATAACCAAAATCCAGTTTATTTTAACGCTAAACAAGCTACTTGCGGATCAAGATAAAGAAAATTTCCCTTTACTTATTCATTAAATCTAAAAATATAGGTCTTGTGGTACTCCAGTTGCAATCTGGGAGACATTAGGGTCTTGTAAAAGATAGTGAGGGGAGATGAAAAATGTCATTGGAGCATCCCTACCCTCTGCCAAGGTTCTGTTTTAGAGCCGGTGAAACAACAGGGCTCTGAACATCATTAGAGATTCCTCACACTACCATTAGGTTAACAGAAGCACAGCAGTAGAAGCAGAACCACAGGACTGCCATGCTTTCTGCCTCAAGCTGTTATGATGCTGAACTGCTTGTTATCAGTGTATATAATGATTTTTCACACAGTTATAGATCCAGGAGAGATGCTGTCCTGTTTTGTTATACAATGAAATGACAGTAAATTTGTATTAAAGTTAATAACAAACAATTCTCACCAGGCTTAATCTCTGTGCTGATAAAGATGGATGACCTCTCCTTACCCTGAGCTGACATGAGTTTTGGTTGTGCGAAGTCGGCACGGTGACGGGTGTTGGACTCCTGGTTCTGTGGAGAACGGCCAACCAAATGCAGCGAGGCTCCGGGGAGCTGCAGTCCACCCCCACTGGGTTCTGGAAGCTCCAGTCCGACCCGGCTGGCGAAGGACATGGGAGCATAGCAGCAGGCATCAGTGCACCGAGTTCAGTCAGAACCACATTGTTCACCACCACCATGGACTGCACACGCTCAAGTATCGTCACAGAGTTGAGGACAGAGTCCAGACACAGAAATAGAGATTGGGTAAAAGTTTTCTCTTGGGTCTTCAAGTCATTCACTCAAACAGTTTGGCTTTCCTGCCTCCAGGCTCCAATCCATTGCTTCAGAAAGTTTAATCCCACATTTTCCACATCGCTGCTGGAATCCAGGAATTAGGTCTGTGGGTCCATCAGAGCGAAGGAAGTAGAAGGCAGAAGTTCTGGGCAACAGATGGAGGAGTGCGTGTGTGTGTGGGATCAGAGAGAGGTCTGGCTTCACTACAGAGACACACAAAGCGGACAACTGACGGCGTCCCTCTCCTGTTGGTGTCTGGTGGTGTTCTGGAAGCTAAGCCACACTGTCCACCCCCAAAACACACACTGGTGTCGCAGAAGGCTGGATTGACAGTCTGTCCTCCCTCCCACTGCCCTCTTGTCTCTCTCTCTTTCTCTCTTCTAACCTACCTTGGTATGTCTACTTCCAAAACAAATTACTTCACATCACCCTCATGTCAATTCCAGACTCCTGTTTACTTATCATAACAAGCATCAGCCATTCCATCATTTAGTCTTTTGGTTTCTGTTACTTCTTCCTTTGTATTTGTCCCTTTGGCTGTATCCAAACCAGTCCGACAGTCATTTGTAGGTAAAGGAAGGTGCAAAACCTTCCTAAAAAGCATCACCGAAGCCAGAAATTTGGAATGAAGACAAAAAACATTATATCTCCATGGTAGAATCCTTGGTTGCAGCATGCAAAGACAAAACCAGTGCTCGCACGTTTGCTGCATGTGTGTGAGCTTGCACAAAGTGACAAAGATGTAATCCCGGTGCTAAACTTCACAAAAGTCAGCCCTGCCTCCTCTGCCTCCTCTCCACTCAGAGGAAAGTCCGAAAGGGAAGAAAAAAAAACAGAAAAGAGAAAGAGGTTGATTTCCAGCACAAAGAGGAAAGAAAACATTTGACCCTGCATTTATCTTCATTAGGTTAAGAGCGGAAAAAAGAGAGAAGGGAGGCTAATATCGAACATGGATAAAGGTGAGCAACAAAAGCCTTGCTCAAAATAAAGCAACTGCGTGTCAACATGACCCAGTCTTTTACATTCCTGTTTTAAAAATACACAAAGCAGTGGCACCGAGACATGAAACCAGATGTGTACGTACACTGTATAAAAAAACACTTTCTGACATCAAATCAGATTTATTACTTTCTTCAAAGACAGACATACAGTAAGATTAATATGCTATTAATATGCAGATGATGATGTCATGGCTTTGTAAGCTTTTGATAGGATAATTCACAATATCTGAATTACCTAAAGATACAAATGTGGAAAGAAAATCTGATAAGACTCAGGAAGACAACTGTGGACATGTGGTTTTGCTTAAGCAATCATATGCAAATATAAACACTACAGGAATTTCCAGTTATTTTACTATTTATGGCGAAGATGGGTTATGTGTCCCAGAGATGAACAAGTTTTGGTCCATAAATGTGTGAATCAATCCCGAAACAAAAGCCATAGAACTTGTGAAGATGATGGCTGAAGCTGATAAGATAGTGTTATGAACCACAATGAAACCCGCCCTGTACCAACCTGATCCAAAAAGCCAACCAAACAGGAATGAGCCCAAAATGTAAAATCTAAAGCCAGATTACAGTTTGAAAATACAAACAATGACAAAGAACTTAACTATTGGAGTGATGATAAAACAAAAATTACAGTGTTTTAACATAGTGGTCCTCACAAAGCCCAGGTATTTATTTCCCACCAAATTTTAAACATTTATATTAATAATGGCTCTACTTAGAAAGCAAAGTGGATTTAGAAATCCTAGCTAACCTAAATAAGGAAAGGGGTTATCTGATTCAATATTAGAAAACAAGAAAAAGATTGCCACGTGCCTTTTTTATAGAGTGCATCAAAATATCTGGTTCCAACTGTCCATCTCTGCGCTAAATCCGGAAGTCAGGAAAAAGGCAAACATGCAAACAGCCAGGATTCCAGGAAACGGGCGAGAGCGGCATACAGGATCCATGTCGCTGCAGATGCCCCTTTCTCCCAGGACTTGTCACATCCGCTAACAGCGGGGTTAGACAGGTTTCACCTGCTGCACAGCGGGACAAGTACCAACCCGACTGAAGAGGTCTGTCATCCATACAGGCTGTACCTTCTGGGTATGTTGCACAAAAGGAAAACATAGCAGGCTCAGACAGTTTGCATACAGCGATGAGGTGAAAAGTTAAAGAAGGGTAAGGTGATCACTGAGGAATAACAGGAATCCAAGCATCTGTAAAGAGTAGGGTGTCAGTTTACAACTCAATGTCCTTGAAGAACACCTCAGCTTTAAAGGCTCCCTGGGTGATTTCTGAACAGTGCAGTTGTTTAATATGGGGGCACCTGCTTTTTCATCTGCAGACACATTTTTTATACTGAGGTTGACCCTTAGATTACTTCTGAACAATTTGTTACAGTAGATTTTATTGCGGGCATCAGAGTAGAGGACACTGAATACAAATGCATGTCACCCTTTAAAGTTGCTATTTCAGAAACATTTTTTAAACCTTGCTTCTACTTGAATACCTAAAAGAAATTACAAATTGGCTAAAAACTAAACTGAGATCTGAGAAAAGTAATTAGTGCCCTGGAAAGGATTTTTCCTCCGATCAGGTTACAGATTAGCCATTTGAGCTCTGCCGTTAACCCAAACGTAAAGAATTTAGGATCAATATCAGCTCACACAAAATAAATCATATTTCTAATATAAGGTCAGTGTGAAAACATGTATCCACAAAAATGGCCATTGATCACCTTCAGTTGGTTCCAAACTCTTCAGCAAGATTTAACTGAAACACACAGAAGATCTGACATCACTGCTGTTTTAATGTCTTTGTAGTGGTCAGCTGTTCATTTCAAAATCCTGACTTTAGCTTTCAGGGCCCTGTATGGTCAACATCTACTTGTAGTCCCAAGAACCAGATATAAAACTCCATAGGATTGCTCTTTACAGACTGCTACTTTAGTTGTTACATTGATTCGTATAAAAACAGCTGAAGACATTGTTTTTAAGTCTTTTTCTGTTTTCAATTGTTTATACATTTTTTTTCCTTTTAATCAAGTTTTAATTTTCACTGTTTCACACTTTGCACTGTTTTTATGAAGCACTTGGTCATTCTATTTATGCAAGGCGCTATATCAACTAAATGAACTTACTTAATATCACTTAATATCAGATGCCTTGTTGCTTAACAGCTTGAATCATTGAAAAGCTGATCAGCTTATATTGCTTGTATTAGTTAGCCTAGTATTACTCTAACTCTGTAAAAGCTTCATATTTCCACTTTACAAGATCAACTGGTGACAGAAAATAATCTGTTACTGTCACTTAAATGAATTAAAAAGCAAAACACAAAGTCCCACCTTCAAATTGGATTCACGCTTCACTTCGTGCATTTTAAAAATCCTTCATTGACTCAGCTTTCACTAACACACACATATATGCACACATTATTATACTTAAACCCAAAAGCAGTCTGTGCAGTGCATGCACACTCACACAAACAGCCCACACGTCTCACTGAGTCACAGCTGGATATAAATACACAAAGCTGTGTAATTATGGTTCCTCTTAACAGTCAGAAGGCTCTGGCTGTAACAGGGGGTTCTCTTCTCTCTCTGCGGTTCAGACCAGAGGAACCGCCCTACTAGATCACCATCCAGGGAGCCCAGGAAAAGGTCCAAATGTGAGAAAAAAGGCCAAGAACTGAGCGGAGAAGTGGGATCATGTTGGGTCTCTATTACCAAGAGCCAAATTTCTTTCAATGCATGAGCCAGGGGTCCTACAGATATTCATGTCAAAATTCACTTCTATTCCTGACTAAAATTTCTAATCTTTAGTCCGACGGATGGATGGATGGATGGATGGATGGATGGATGGATGGATGGATGGATGGATGGATGAACAGATATCCCTAAGAGGGAATTACAGCCCTATGTTAACAATAACAGATTTGTACAGGAGGTACAGGTACCAGATTTGAACACAAAAGGTTCCCATCAGGAAGGTAAATTTAAAGACAATGAGAAAAAGGAGGAGACAGAAACAAAAATGCATTAAGTTAACCTGATAGGAACAGATACATGTACATGCTCATTCATGACCCACACTACTACTGTTTGTCTGAAACCTGCCTAAGCATGCAGCTGCAGGACCCTTGGCTATCTTCAATCCTAGCGAGCTTTCCTTATCTGTCCTGGACCTATCTTACACACTGCATTTCAGTTTTGACAAAGATGCAAAAGTTAGGAAATCAAAGGCTGATGTGTGCTGCTAATCTCAGGGGAACAGCGTGCTGTGGCTTCAGCCCGGATTAGTCAACAAGCACATCTGAGGAAAGTGAGGAGGGAGCTGATGCTGGATAAAGCCAAGAACTGCTGCCAATGTAACGGACAGATTGGGACGCTGGTATGTTTTGACCCCCTTCAAACTCATAACAAGATCATTGGGATGCAGATTAACACAGAAACCTTTCCGAGTCACATTCTTGCAAGAAAAAACAAAATCGTTTTCCTAAATCACCTGCAGAACTGTAAAAAAATTTATATGAGCTTTGACAGGAAAATACACAGGAAAGAGAAGAGTGAAGTGTTTCAGACTGCAGTCATGATGAAACCAAACTGCAGACACAACGATGGGGTGTTTTCTCTAAACACAGGCTGCAAAATTTTAGGAAAGGGTCACAAGGGGACATTCTGGGTTTTATGCTTACAATGGAAAACCATAACATCCCAGACAAAAATAAAGGGCTGTCCTTGTAGAGAAATCTGTCAGGAAAGTTCAAAATAATCCTTTTAAATTTCTTTAAACTTTTAAAACCTCAAATAAAGTCCTCAGATCCTGTTACAGAAGGGTAACATTGCAGTAAAAGGGTACAAAAGCTCCCAAACAAAGGAAGGCTAAATAGAGCCAAACTTCAAACACTGCAGAGCTGTTGGTCTAAACTCAAAAGCTCTTCAGTCCAATAACTAATCCCTGTACGGTGATAAGGATCGATTTTTCCGTCTGGACAGTCATTATGAGTCACCTTTTGAAGTGGATTCTACAAATGCAATTTGCTAGTTTAAAAGGCGGCGTGGCTGTTCGAAGCAAGTTCATTTTAACTTTAATCTCCAGTAAATCCCATTGACTCAGAATTGATAGGAAAAGGATGCAGTCACCAGGCTGCTGACACTAGAGGGCAGCCACAATCCAATGTCAGGCAGAACATGGGCTGGTAGCATGCATTTTTACAGCAGCAGCAGAAGCAGAAAATGAGTGCGCAAGGTGAATGGGTGCAACATGGTGACATATCAGTATTCATCTGTGACCTTTTTTGTCAGTAAAAACTAATATATGTGATGGAGTTGGGAAACAGCAGCTGGAGAGGTCACACCAGCTAGGGGCTATGAGGGGAAATGTTTGGGGGGCGTTGCCCTGCAACTCTACATTGAAGGGGAGCTGGGTGGTCCACAACCCCTCTGTTACTGCAAACCCGACCACTCAAAGGACATCAACAATGCAGAGAGGAAGAAAGCAGCCCAATTGACCGCAAGATCATCATCTTTACATTCCTAAACATCCAAAATTAATCTGCAACACAAAGTCTGACAATCTAAGTAAAATGTGTCTGATAAAAGAGAAGCTCTTTCTCTTCCCGCTGCAGAAAACAATAAACAAATATGCAAAACAAAGTCGTGTCACAAGGGAACACGGGATACACAAGTCAATGTTTGCAAAAGCAGAAAATGCCAGATAGAAAGTGGGAAGGAGAACAAAATGGAGGCGAGAATGTTGGCTGAAGTTTGGATCACAAGTGGGAGAATATTTACTGGACGGAGTGAGCGCAAACATAGAGAGAATGAAGACTCATTTTATCAAGTTACAACCACAACCCTCAGTGTATCTTAGAGGGATTTTATGGGAACACAAAATGCTTTATTATTGTGAAGTGAAAGAAAAGGTCAAATAGTTTTAAAATTCTTTTTACAAATAAAAATGTGAAAATTTGGTTCACATCTGTATTCTTTACACCCATTTCCATACTTAGAACAATCTTTCACTGCAACTATAAGTCTACAAGCTACAAGTCTTTTGGGGCATGCCTCTACCAGCTTTGCACATCAGGATACTGACATTTCTTCTTTGCATGACAGTTCAAGTTCAGTTACGCTGGATGGTGAGCAGACGTTTTTAACACTCGCCACAGATCTCATTTGGACTAAGGTCTGAACTTTGACTGGGCCACTCTAAAACATGATTATGTTTTAATTTGAAGCATTCCATTGTAGATCTGGCTGTATGTTTTTGGTCATCCTGCTAAAAGGAGTCTTTTGCAGCCTCTGCCAGGTGTTCCTCCAGCCTTGTCCTGTAGCATCATCCATCTTCCCATTAACTTTGACCAGCTTTCCTCTCCCTGCTGAATAAAAAACGTTCCCAGAGCATGATGCGGCCACCACCATGTTGCACTGTGGTATGTTCATGGCGTTAATTTCCCACTACTCCCAGCAATTTGTCGGTCTCATCTGATCAGAACACTTTCTTCCACATGTTTACAGACTCCTTGATGGTTTGTGGCAAACTGCAAGCAGGATCACTTATGCCTATCCTTTAAAAATTTTGCCACTTTCCCACAAAGACCAGATTTTTGCGAGTGCATTACTAAAAGTTCTCCCATCTGAGCTATAAATCTCTGCAACTTTTCCAGAATTACCATGGGCCTCTTGGCTGCTTCTCTGAACACTGGTATCCCTCTCTGCTTTTAGTTTAGGTGGCTGGCCATGTCTTGGTTTACACTTGTGCCATAATGATGAACTGAACAGGGCTCTGTGAGCTGGTCAAAGCTTAGGATAATGTTTAATAACCCAACCCTGCTTTAAACTTCTCTACAACTTTGTCTCTGACCTGTCCGCTTGGTCTTCATGATACTGTTTATTAATGTTCCCTAGCAAACCTCTGAGGCCTTCACAGAACTACTGGATTTATACACAGATCAAATTGCACACAGATGGACTACAGGTCCTTCTCAAAGAATTAGCATATTGTGATAAAGTTCATTATTTTCCATAATGTCATAATGAAAATTTAACATTCATATATTTTAGATTCATTGCACACTAACTGAAATATTTCAGGTCTTTTATTGTCTTAATACGGATGATTTTGGCATACAGCTCATGAAAACCCAAAATTCCTATCTCACAAAATTAGCATATCATTAAAAGGGTCTCTAAACGAGCTATGAACCTAATCATCTGAATCAACGAGTTAACTCTAAACACCTGCAAAAGATTCCTGAGGCCTTTAAAACTCCCAGCCTGGTTTATCACTCAAAACCCCAATCATGGGTAAGACTGCCGACCTGACTGCTGTCCAGAAGGCCACTATTGACACCCTCAAGCAAGAGGGTAAGACACAGAAAGAAATTTCTGAACAAATAGGCTGTTCCCAGATTGCTGTATCAAGGCACCTCAGTGGGAAGTCTGTGGGAAGGAAAAAGTGTGGCAGAAAACGCTGCACAACGAGAAGAGGTGACCGGACCCTGAGGAAGATTGTGGAGAAGGGCCTATTCCAGACCTTGGGGGACCTGCGGAAGCAGTGAACTGAGTCTGGAGTAGAAACATCCAGAGCCACCGTGCACAGGCGTGTGCAGGAAATGGGCTACAGGTGCCGCATTCCCCAGACCTGGGCTACAGAGAAGCAGCACTGGACTGTTGCTCAGTGGTCCAAAGTACTTTTTTCGGATGAAAGCAAATTCTGCATGTCATTCGGAAATCAAGGTGCCAGAGTCTGGGGGAAGACTGGGGAGAAGGAAATGCCAAAATGCCAGAAGTCCAGTGTCAAGTACCCACAGTCAGTGATGGTCTGGGGTGCCGTGTCAGCTGCTGGTGTTGGTCCACTGTGTTTTATCAAGGGCAGGGTCAATGCAGCTAGCTATCAGGAGATTGTGGAGCACTTCATGCTTCCATCTGCTGAAAGGCTTTATGGAGATGAAGATTTCATTTTTCAGCACGACCTGGCACCTGCTCACAGTGCCAAAACCACTGGTAAATGGTTTACTGACCATGGTATCACTGTGCTCAATTGGCCTGCCAACTCTCCTGACCTGAACCCCATAGAGAATCTGTGGGATATTGTGAAGAGAACGTTGAGAGACTCAAGACCCAACACTCTGGATGAGCTAAAGGCCGCTATCGAAGCATCCTGGGCCTCCATAAGACCTCAGCAGTGCCACAGGCTGATTGCCTCCATGCCACGCCGCATTGAAGCAGTCATTTCTGCAAAAGGATTCCCGACCAAGTATTGAGTGCATAACTGTACATGATTATTTGAAGGTTGACGTTTTTTGTATTAAAAACACTTTTCTTTTATTGGTCGGATGAAATATGCTAATTTTGTGAGATAGGAATTTTGGGTTTTCATGAGCTGTATGCCAAAATCATCCGTATTAAGACAATAAAAGACCTGAAATATTTCAGTTAGTGTGCAATGAATCTAAAATATATGAATGTTAAATTTTCATCATTACATTATAGAAAATAATGAACTTTATCACAATATGCTAATTCTTTGAGAAGGACCTGTATGTTTACCAATTAGGAGACTGAAGGCAATGGTTGCACTGGATTTTATTTAGGGGTATCAGAGCAACGTAGGCTGTGAACATATGGATGCCACACTTTTCAGAATGTTATTTGTAAAAAAAACTTGAAAACCATGAATCATTTTTCTTTTGCTTTACAATTATAGATGAATGTGTGTTGGTCTTTCACATAAAATCACAATAAAATACAATGAAGGTTTGAGGTTGACAAAATGGTCCAGGGCTAAGAATACTTTATCAAGACAAAATGCTCTAATTACTTCCCATACACACCTTCTCTGATGCAGAATTTCCAATAACTTCAATGCAATTGATACAGATAGAGGAGCAGACAAAAGACAGAATTATAATTACTTTTCTGTCAAATAAGAGAAGAAAATCTAATATTTCACAGCATCCAAGACATTCAGCGTTTAAAACAGGACAGAGTTTCCATCTGTGGCACACAGAGCACACACATCATGTTATCCAGCGCACTAAGTGGAGAGATGGTGCTCCACTTTAACCTGATTAGCAGGGAGTGGCCCCTCTCCTCGAGCACATTCTTAATGTTCAGGTCTACACTGAAGCTGTCAGAGAGCAAGCAAATATAAGGCTTCTTCTTTTGCATTGATTTCATGTACCTTTCCTTTAAAATAAATTACAAAGGTTACTGAAGCTGCAAATCCATGAGAATATTATTATGCAAATAACAAAAATATCAGCTCGACAGTCCAAAAAGTAACAAAGCTTTGGTGGGAACCCACCCTGCATGTATGGTTGCCTTCAATTTGGAGATACAAACGGGCCTTTAGTAGAGAACTCAGGTTTGGCTGTTGGGAGACATGTTAATGTGGTTGCCTTACAAGTCAGATTTTATCACAGCTGATTTGCCCCAAATATAAAAATCAAATGTTCGAAACATTTTGCACCGGCGCCTGTAAGAAATGATCACAGCTTTAGTCTGCAAGTCTGTCTTTGGAATGTTCCTTTCTTTTCACTTACGGGTTGCCAAGAATGCTCGAATCAAAACAAATTTGCTTCAGCTAAAAGTGCAGCAGTGTGCAAAATAAAGAGTGGGAAATGGTTTCCAGGTGTAAACATCCTGCCGTTTCTGGACTCCACCAGGAGGCAGCGGCAGAGTGCCGAGAGGAAGATTCCCAGCTGGAAGTTTCTGTTGAGCAGATACATGCGTCTCATGATGCGTGTAAACCATCTGAACAACATCAGGACCGATGACGACATCTGGCAAAGAGCTATTCCTTCTCTCCCTGCACTGTACCCCCCTCCCCCTCCTCTGTGCTGACCACAACCGCTGGGAGCAATCAGAGTCACGTCTGAGCTCCGTGGCATTAGGAGACCCCACCCTCATCTTTTTCCCGTTTCCTTCTCTTTCTTTCAGACACCCACATGGGCTCCAGCAGGCCGTTATACCCCCACCTCTCCATCCTTTTGCCTGGGGAGAAACGCCACTCCATGCTGCCTCTTCCTCACTCTCCGCCCCCTTACACAGGCCCACATGTTTATATTTAGCTCAGCTCTGCTTCTGTGTAATTATAATGAAAATTATAACTTTGGGACCAAGAAGTGACGTCATGTTTCATTCTGGGCTGCATCTTGCTTACATCTCAGCCCCACAACCAGGCGGTGGTGCAGCATCTGGGGAACGGTGGAGCCAATGCCAAGGCGGATCGGGAAGCTAAGAGAACCCAGGAGTTTAAAAGTATAGAAAGAAAAAAAAAATCTGCAGAGCCTGAGTGTTTATTACAGCTAAACGGGAGAGATGGCCTGCTAACCGCCCCCATCACCCCTGGAGTTTCCATTTGAGGTCATCTGGTTTTTACATTCCTGCCATGCACCACTGCTCACCCCACTGAGGAAGTCCTCCTTTGCTCTGTTGGCCCAGGATTGCACAGTTCACAAATCTTCAAAAGTTAAAGATGTGTGTAGAGTAACCATTTAGGGAGCTGTTGGAGCCATGAGGAACTGCTACATCTCGGCCTCGTAGGATGAATTTAAGAGATTATATTTGGTTATTTGAAGTTTTAAATAAACCTTCTCATGCAGGCCAGTTGGTGTTCACATGCAACTCAATTTGTAAGGTAGAAAAATTACTAATTTGAATTTGTAAAACTTGAAAGATTTAAAGAGATTCTTAATTATGCTAAATGTCCACCAGCCCTGGGGTCAAAATGAAGCAAATTTATCAATAAAAGGATCTTAGAAAACACAATAAAGAAAAACAAAATTACACTGAACCTCAATCAACTTGGACCCTGTGCCTTTTCACTCTTTCATCTACTCTAGGACCTTGACTTTAAACTAAAAAGAGGACCTGTCCTTTTTCCCCTTAGGCCCAGGTAATAAGCTGCTGATCTTTGCTATTGTTCAAGGGTGTCTTAAAAAAATCTATATAATACATGTTTAACTTTTTGAATTACTAAAATAAATGAACTTTCTGATTATATCCTCATTTATTCAGGAGCACCTGTGTTGTATCTTCTTTTATTTTCATTTTCTGCAGCTTTCCTTTCACTTTGGGAATAACTTTTCGAATCTACATTCTCTCCACTCTGGTCAGCTTTGAAGCCCAAAGCAAGGCGGATATCATATTTTGAACACAGGAGGATCTTTTTATCTGCTCCTTCCTGTTGACACACTACAGATGGTGACACCCAGCTTAGACTGGTCTCTGAAGGACGGGGACTATGGAAGCAAATCGTTACCATATTTCAAATGAAAAAGCATTTCCAGAAATGCTTTTTCATTTTAAGAATGTGGCTGCATTGTTTGACTCATAAATGAAATTAGTAATCAATAATCCTATTTGCATTTTAATTTTCTTCTTCAAGACTGCTCATTCTTTCACTTAATTAAAATGAAAAAGAAAAATACTTTTGAGATTTATTTTTCAAAATGTACCCCAGCAAATAGATACCAAAATTCAATTTGAAATGTAAAATTTGAAAATGAAAAAGCATTTTCAGAAATGCTTTTTCATTTTAAGAATGCGGCTGCATTATTTGACCCATAAATAAAATTAGTAATCAATCATCCTATTTGCATTTGCATTTTCTTCTTCACGACTGAACATTTTATGCCATAATCAAAAAGAAAACAAAGCAGACATTGCTTTTTCGTTTTTGTGGTCTGCCCAGAACTCGAAAAAGCATTCTGAGCAGCGGGCGCAGAAGAGTGACGTCAGCAGCCGCTCTTCCTCAGCTCCCTGCTGACTGAGCTACCCATCTTGTTCGGTAGGGGGCGCTGTGCACGTCTGCAGTGCATTACATTGCAAACGTGCCGAGAAATTGATTGAATTGCAGCAGGGCCGAGCTCAATTTGTGGCAGTGGCAGGCAGAACTGGTAGTTCCGGTGGCAGCCTTATGGCCTGGGACATCCAGCATGTTTTTAAGCATTTATTTATAATTTTCTGTGAGTGACGATTCAGAATAGCCGCTCATGCTCTATAATAAACCGGCTGTTTGTGCAATAAATCTTCGTCATCCTTTCAACACGTCACACATACACATAGTGCTATTTATTTTCCATGTCAAGTATATACAATCACCTTATGTTATGGGTCTAAAGCTGTTTATTAAATAACAATCAATAATGAAATCATTATTTAAAGGTAACAGGTTATAACAATAATGACAACCCGTTTGCCGATAATCAGCATCAGCTTCCACAAAAACAGCGGCAACCACATTGGCAAGCTTTTACGGCCGGTCTGGCACCTTCTGGCATCCCGTGCCACCCTGCGGCAGGATTTGGCAGTTCCGGTGGCAGCTTCGGTGGTAGGCTGTGGCAGTTCCGCCACAGCCTACCACCGGAACTACCAGTTCTGCCAGCCATTGCCACAAATTGAGCTCGGCCCCGCTGCAATTCAATCAATTTCTCGGCACGTTTGCAATGTAATGCAATGCAGACGTGCACAGCGCCCCCTACCGAACAAGATGGGTAGCTCGGTCAGCAGGGAGCTGAGGAAGAGCGGCTGCTGACGTCACTCTGCTGCGCCCGCAGCTTGGAATGCTTTTTCATTTTCGAGTTCTGGGCAGTACTTTGCGGGCAGACCACGAAAACAAAAAAGCAATGTCTGCTTTGTTTTCTTTTTGATTATGGCATAAAATGTGCAGTCATGAAGAAGAAAATGCAAATGCAAATAGGATGATTGATTACTAATTTTATTTATGGGTCAAATAACACAGCCGCATTCTTAAAATGAAAAAGTATTTCTGGAAATGCTTTTTCATTTTCAAATTTTACATTTCAAATTGAATTTTGGTATCTATTTGCTGGGGTACATTTTGAAAAATAAATCTCAAATGTCTTTTTCTTTTTCATTTTAATTAAGTGAAAGAATGAGCAGTCTTGAAGAAGAAAATTAAAATGCAAATAGGATTATTGATTACTAATTTCATGTATGAGTCAAACAATGCAGCCACATTCTTAAAATGAAAAAGCATTTCTGAAATGCTTTTTCATTTGAAATATGGTAACGATTTGCTTCCATAGGGGACACTGGTGTCCTTGGCTTTTCTGGTAGATGCCGCCCTGTTTTTGTGGAATGATAAGATCCATATGCAAAGCTTGTGATGAAGATGGGTGTTTAGCCTCTGTCGCTCTGTATTAGTGTTTCAGATGCACCAAGTACGTCCACCCTGCAGATACAACTGACCTCTGCCGCTTCACGATGGGCCTCACCCCAGAGCAGAAAATCAGAGAAATGGAGAGGGATGTCTCTGTTTTAATGGCCAACGATGACAGATAAGGGGTTGCGACACGAGAAGCCCACCCACCCTCACATAATGTTTCACTCTGTTATTGAGATGAAAGCCACGATGGCATTGCTCAGAGGTTGTGCAGAAGTAGCAGAAACAAACCGTACTTTTAGGATTTTTTCATTCTATCATTGGAGGAAGTGAGGTAGAGGACTCCTTTTATGGCACAAATAAAACCTGCTGCTTCCAGGGTGACAACTCAGAGAGAGACAGCGTGCTCAGACAAAACGTTCCAGTGAAACTGGAAAAATGAAAGCAACAACAGGAGAGTATCCTGAGGCAGATGACCAAAGAAGGTAACAGAGAGGGGGTCCGAGCAGAAAGTAATTGCTCAAAGCCAGGAGGGGGAGAAAGGGAAAAGCTAGAAGCTTTGAGGACATCAGCTGCCATAAAAAATAAAAACTTGCCTATTAAAAAGCACAGCAATGTAAATAAAAGAGCAATAAGAAGGAGGAGGCAGCCACAGTTAGGAGTGAGAACACGGCTCAGTCAATGCGCGTGTTACAGTGGTGTTCCTTGTTATGGTGTTATTTGTGAGGGCTTGTTTTCAATCCAAGCAAACCCCGAAAAAACCCACAGATCTGCTTATCGAGCAATTAGGCACATTAACATCTGCAGCATCTGACAACACATTCATTTAAAATAGAAAGGTTTAATGACTTGCTTTGACACGAGGTGAAAATGACGCTACAAGTTTCATATTAACATGAATTTACAGAGACAAAGCGATGTGTTTAATTCGGACAATCCAAGACTGTACAAGGTTGTTAATACGTCCCAACAACGCCTACATCTAAAGACAAGAGTGTGAAAACATGCTTTCATTCCACACTTTATTTTTCGTTTAAACAAAAATAAAGCCAAATGGAAAAATTGTGTGAAAAAGTACTGCCAATTAAAGCATATTATTAACAGATCCTCATCACAGTGGAGTGTGTTGGCACAATGCCGAGAGGGAAATAAAACAGCAATGACATTAGAGAAGTATGATTTTACAGTTACAAACTATCTAATATTTAAACCAGCTGGCAGACCTCCCAACTGCTCCATCTCAAACCCTGATGTTAAAGTTAATAACAGGACAGTTTGAAAAGGACTGAACAGGTGTAGCTTGTCTGAAAGGGTGGAAGAAGAAAGCTCCTGCTATTTAAGAAGAATAAGGCTGCATTTGCCAAGTTACATACGAGTGAAGCACAAGACTCCTCGAACATTGTTTTCTTGAGAGATAAGACCAAAGAAGACATGGAGAAAACCAAAAGCAGCACATGAACACAAACACCTCATACCAACGGCTAAGCACGGGGGTGGAAGGGTGATGATTTGGGCTTATCTTGCAGCCATAGTACCTGTGCAACTTATAAGTCACACAGCCCACCATGAATTCCTCTGCATGTCAAAGTACTCTAGTCTGTGTTTTTGTAAACATGAGATTAATTTGAGAACTTGGACAAGACCAGACCACTTTTACCAGAACACCAGACCGGAAGAAGAGTATACTTTCTTTCACCATGATAATTCACAAACAAATCAAGAAACCTTCAGCTTTTCCTTAAATAATGTAAAAAACTGTTGGTCCAATGTAAACTAGAATGGTTGCTTTAAACACGAAGGTCCAAAGCTGAGGGTGAAGTAATTTGAACTTCTTTAATTAAATTTGTGTTCCCTGACTGAAGCTTTAAAGGCATGAACATGGGCAGCATCAAACAAACCGCTTGAACTAAAAGGTCTGCACAATAATAATAATAAAAAAAAAAAAGTCAGGGGCAACATTTTTGAACATCAGGTCATACCACATTAAACACATGACCAGCGTTATCCTTTGAGAAAATCTAAGCGAGCATGTAAACAGAGGCCTTGTTGTTCTGGAGCAGCAGTGATCAGGAGAACCACAGCTCTCCATCTCCTCCCAGCATCCTCGGCTCCTCGTTAGCTTAAACCATAATCTCTGTCTCGTGGCTCTGCATCTCTGTCAAAACAACCTCCTCAATCCCTCGGAGGCTGCTTGCAAAGAGGACGGACTGTCTCTGAACCTGATGGTGAACTCTGCAGCACTGCTGCTGTTGTGAAAGCAGAGTCAGTGCGTTAGCTCCTTAACCCAGATGAAACTTTGCTGCATGAAACTGTGACCTCCTGTTTGGTGCTCATCAACTCTCGAGCGGAGCTCGGATGGATGGAAGCTGGCCCGCTGCCATTTACAGTACAAACAAGCCCACGGCATCCTTCACGATGCGACAGTTTAGTAAAGAAAGCAAACATCCTTCTGTTGAAACTGTTGTCTTTGTTGGAGTTTCCATACGTAAGCACTGTGTGGAAGCTTCTTTCAGGGATGTACACTGAAACTAAAACAATCTTCTTATGTTTCTTAATTAATTTAATTTGTTGATTTAGCTTAACTAAACCTTCAACTGCACCGGTTTTTGCAAAAGAATGAATGCGTGATTGCAGTTTGAAGAAAACTATCCCTTTGAAACGCAGTCCATGAGACAGGCCACATGATAACACAAAACTATACATTATTTTGCATGCTTATTGTAGATGTACTTAAACTAAGTTTAAAGAACTAAAATACAAACCAGAATGTAAATTACATTGGGAGATAAGGCACAAAACTTTATTGATCATGCTGGTGATCCAGGCTCTCATGGGTCTATTTTTAGCCATATTCTGTTTTCTTTATCTAAAAAATGTTTTTACTACCTCAACCTAACGTAAACAAAACCAGGCCAAACCTACAGTATCTTATAAAAGTATTCTTCCCTTCAACCTTTTTACATTTTGTCACCCAACAACCACAAAATTGAATGTTTTAATTGGGATTTTATGTGATGGACCAGCAGAAAGTTGTGCATTAATTGTGAAAAGGCAGAAAACAGTACATTCATTGTGACAGCTTAGGAGACCTCTAAAATTTCAGCTAGTATATTTACTTGAGGGAAAAAAAAATACTCACTCAGCAATGTTATTTGTCTCTCTGCCTTGGGTTCAGTGTAAATAGAGACCCCAGATTGTCTATCCAGTCACAACGTTAACAACAAGGTTTCATTAAAATGTTGCATCAGGCTACCTCAGCTGTTTTGGAAATGAAACAACTTAGAGGCCTGTACATATTCTCCAGGAACTATGAAATGAGATATTTAACTTGAGGCTGAAAGAACAAAGGACTTTTCATGCTCCCCACGTGTCTTCTTAGGTATCTCAAGTCGCTGCACATAAACCTCATATTTCTCAGACAGAAAAACGTTCTGCCCAGAATATACGTCAAGCACAAGCTCTAAGAACATCCAAACCAGGGCTGCAAGAGCCGAATGAAGTCATATTTTTCCTGCCTCCCTGGTACAAAGAACAAATCTCCGTGTTCTTGTGGAGTATGTATTGGAGCTCAGACTTTACTGCTGCAACAAGCAAGCGTCACCCAACATGTTACCGGCATAGACAGCCTGAATGTATTGTACTTTTATAACAAGTTAATATTTACTACAGTCCAAGCAGTTCCTTACTATACCTCTTGAACTGATATCAAGAAGAAGCAATAATATTCTGTGCAATAAGCATGTTCACTCAAAAGCACACTTTTTTCTAATTACCTATGGTTTGAGCAAACTTTTTTTTTCTAGCACTAATGGTTTTTCTTGTTATTTAAGTAGGCAGACAGGAGGTGAGGTAGAGGGGAGACATACAGGTCCTTCTCAAAATATTAGCATATTGTGATAAAGTTCATTATTTTCCATAATGTCATGATGAAAATTTAACATTCGTATATTTTAGATTCATTGCACACTAACTGAAATATTTCAGGTCTTTTATTGTCTTAATATGGATGATTGTGGCATACAGCTCATGAAAACCCAAAATTCCTATCTCACAAAATTAGCATATTTCATCCGACCAATAAAAGAAAAGTGTTTTTAATACAAAAAACGTCAACCTTCAAATAATCATGTACAGTTATGCACTCAATACTTGGTCGGGAATCCTTTTGCAGAAATGACTGCTTCAATGCGGCGTGGCATGGAGGCAATCAGCCTGTGGCACTGCTGAGGTCTTATGGAGGCCCAGGATGCTTCGATAGCGGCCTTTAGCTCATCCAGAGTGTTGGGTCTTGAGTCTCTCAACGTTCTCTTCACAATATCCCACAGATTCTCTATGGGGTTCAGGTCAGGAGAGTTGGCAGGCCAATTGAGCACAGTGATACCATGGTCAGTAAACCATTTACCAGTGGTTTTGGCACTGTGAGCAGGTGCCAGGTCGTGCTGAAAAATGAAATCTTCATCTTCATAAAGCTTTTCAGCAGATGGAAGCATGAAGTGCTCCAAAATCTCCTGATAGCATTGACCCTGCCCTTGATAAAACACGGTGGACCAACACCAGCAGCTGACACGGCACCCCAGACCATCACTGACTGTGGGTACTTGGCACTGGACTTCTGGCATTTTGGCATTTCCTTCTCCCCAGTCTTCCTCCAGACTCTGACACCTTGATTTCCGAATGACATGCAGAATTTGCTTTCATCCAAAAAAAGTACTTTGGACCACTGAGCAACAGTCCAGTGCTGCTTCTCTGTAGCCCAGGTCTGGGGAATGTGGCACCTGTAGCCCATTTCCTGCACACGCCTGTGCACGGTGGCTCTGGATGTTTCTACTCCAGACTCAGTCCACTGGTTCCGCAGGTCCCCCAAGGTCTGGAATCGGCCCTTCTCCACAATCTTCCTCAGGGTCCGGTCACCTCTTCTCGTTGTGCAGCGTTTTCTGCCACACTTTTTCCTTCCCACAGACTTCCCACTGAGGTACCTTGATACAGCACTCTGGGAACAGCCTATTCGTTCAGAAATTTCTTTCTGTGTCTTACCCTCTTGCTTGAGGGTGTCAATAGTGGCCTTCTGGACAGCAGTCAGGTCGGCAGTCTTACCCATGATTGGGGTTTTGAGTGATGAACCAGGCTGGGAGTTTTAAAGGCCTCAGGAATCTTTTGCAGGTGTTTAGAGTTAACTCGTTGATTCAGATGATTAGGTTCATAGCTCGTTTAGAGACCCTTTTAATGATATGCTAATTTTGTGAGATAGAAATGTTGGGTTTTCATGAGCTGTATGCCAAAATCATCCGTATTAAGACAATAAAAGACCTGAAATATTTCAGTTAGTGTGCAATGAATCTAAAATATATGAATGTTAAATTTTCATCATGACATTATGGAAAATAATGAACTTTATCACAATATGCTAATATTTTGAGAAGGACCTGTACAGCACAGGTATCTGGTGTCAGGACTCGAACCAGGGACAGCTGAGGCCTGAAGCCTTTGTATTTGGGTCGCACACGCTTCCGCTACGCCACGCGCTGGACCTGCTAACCACTGATCTCAATACAGGTGACTAAAATACAATTTAACTCTTTTTTTATTTATTTATTTTTATTATCATTAGCTGAAAATGTTATTTATAACTTGTGGTCATGTGTACATGAAACAGCATGTTAAAGAGACTGTCAGCACTCTTTGTTCTTGCTCTTTCTATGCATGTTTATGTATCAAAATAAAACGACATAAAAGTCTTTAACATTACAATAATGTATCGTATTATTTTAGCAGCGGGAATGTAATAACTGTAACATCAGGGTCAGACAATTAGATCGGATTAAACCTTTGTGTTTTTTATTGTTTTGTTTACACCAAAAATGTGTGGTTTACTTTAGCTTTTGGTAATAAAAAGGTTTAAGCAGTATGAATACTTTTGCACCACAGTGTAAGTCGGGATTCATGGATGCCAGTTTTGTGCATGATTTGTACCTGTTTAGACACAGACTGAGAAACCTAAGACCTGTCTTGTTTGTGTTCCCATTGTGCAGATTCATATATAATATAAAGATTTATAAATCCACGTACCATGTTGCATAGCGAAGTAGTGATTTAGTCTCTGTGACAGTGTATACCCAGTGATCACTTCTTGATTATGTCCTCTTATGACATCTTTAAAATTGAAGATGCAAAATTTGTCCTTCATTCTGAACTATGAGCAAAGACTGATGGGCCTCCAGGCTTCCTCCTTGTTTGGGTTCACAGTTGATTGCTTCTGGCATGATTCTCTTCTCATGACTCATCCTAATTCTCTTTATTTAATTATCCTGTTTTCCTGCTCACCGCAGCTCTCCCTTTCTTTTTTGCAATCCTGTAATCCCCACTTTTTATTTACGAGAGGAAAACATCTTCACAAGTGACGAGGGCAGGACACAGAGTCATTTACAGTGAATGGACTGCGGCAAAATCATGTTACAAATGTGCACATTTTCACATTAATTAAGGGTGACTCAATGTCAGGTAGTGATGGAGGCAAAACAACAAGCAGGATCAGATTGTCTGAATGCAAATTAGGGAAATAACAGTCCCTGTTTGACCTCTGTGGCCCCTGCCACCCATGGTGACAACCGTCCCCTCCTGCCTCCTTAGCTGCTTCATTGAAGGCCAAGTGTGTGACAAGTGGGGGATGTGGAGTGGTCCTAACCTTTGAACCCAAACTCTAATTCCAGCCACACATGGCTGTCTTCAAGCCAATCCAATGAACAGATACAGATAGAGTCAAGTCTGCATTTTTGAACAAGACTGAACCTGCGCTCCAAATCTTCTATATGCAGGGAATCATGTATTGTACATAATCCTCATATTTTCCTCAGCAGAATCCACACACGAGACACTCCCTCGGTTTATAGGAACAAAGAGACACTAATACATGCTACAACCATCAACAGGCTGAATCTGATTAGCTCTAATGTGTTTCTGAGAAAGGCTTTTGTTTTACACCATAACCTTCCCAGCGCCGGTCAGTGAGACTCCTCATAAAACATCACCAGGATATCAGGATGAAGAGGGAGCTTTAAGACACACTGAACAGAGATTTTACACATTTCTACACAAGTTCACAATTAATTCATGGCGGATATTTCTACAGTGGTCAGCCTTTAATGTGCAAAAACAGAGACAGTTAGAAGGAAGAGGATGGATGGATGGATGGATGGATGGATGGATGGATACTTCAAATTACAAACGTGTTAGATCCCAGATGTAGCTAATGCATACCACTTAAAAATTGATTTTACATAATTGATTTTGTATTTCAGGGCTTATTCTGGTCAAACTGAACTAAACTCCAGGGAGACCGATAAAGAGTCATTAACGAGAGAAACAGCGGCTGCCTACAGAGCTGGACTCCAACAGCTGCTCTCCACTTCCCACAGTAAACAAGGTCAATGATGACTGATGTCCTTCGCCCACCTGTTCAGCCCCGTGTTTGTACAGCATCAAGGACTTCCTCATGTAAACACGCAGAGAGAAGGCCAAACAGTAAAACTCTCCACAGAGTGAATTTTCACTCCGTGCGTGTGAATGTGTGTGTATGTTTTCCTGCACCTGCATCAAGGTTCTATATGCATCTCCTACCCTTGGACTGTGATGTTAACTTGCAGGGGTGCCTGACACACAGTGCAAGATAATAATTGTGGCTGCGTCTGATTGGTGCTGCAGCTGTTGTCCCCACAGTCAAAGTATGCAGCTGAGATGCTGAAGCTGAGGCAGACAGAGCAAGGTGTGTTTTTTTTATCCGTTTATCCGTTGTTTTTATCTGTTTCATCAACCAGCAATTTAAGTCATTTTCTGCAGCCTACTCAAAGTCTACTGGAAGGAAATGTGGTTATTTGGCCCAAATAAATAACATCTATCAGCAGGAGGTTGCTCAGAGTTATTTGAGTTTGACCAGGTTTCATAATATTTTACATTATGGCCATCTGACTTAAAGGTATTTAGGGGTGTGTGAACAATTAAATCATGAAATACATAATTAAATACTTACATGTGAAAATAAATCATGTATTTAAATAATATAGAATTCATCTAATTGTTTAAAGGTTCACATGTTATAGTTCACCATAAAATCATAAATAACTATGGATGGATGGATATATTTATACATATTCTACTTTCTTTATCCATGCTTATCAAGATCTGGAGAATTGCACACTTTTCCATTCTTTTCCAGACTGCATGGGAACCTTAGAAGACAGAAGGAAGTGATCCCAGACCTGCTGAGTTGTCTGCAGTATGACGTCTGCAGCAGTCTGCATAATGATCAGCCAGAGGAGCTGAAAGATTGTTGGGGTTCAAAAGAACCCATAAATCTTTGGAAAGCTATTAGAGACTCTGAATCTATTCACGGATCAACAGGAGGAGTGTAAAACAGGAGCGGAACATGATTTAAAGATTTAAACATGTTTGCAAAACGTCTGCTGCTGAGACAGGGATGAGAAGTTTAAATGTCTATCAGCTTGAAGCAAAACATCCATAAAAACACACTCGTGTTTCCCATAATCAATGCTCTGGGGCGTCACGTGACACAATGCAGCACTGGACATCAGATGCACTGCTCACCCTGCCCTCTGCCTCTATTGATTTCACCCTTAAAGCACAGCACTACTACATTAGAGCAGGACCAGTAACAATGTTACACAGGTCCCACTGGACATCATAACTGCTCTCATCAGATACTTCTCTCCCTTCCTCCACAGGTTTGAAGCCAGAGCCAACACCCAAAAGCCTTGCTCACTTTGCTCTTCATCATTACAAACAAATTTGCATAGGAACCTTATGTTGTTCTGCATGTCACCTGCTATGTTCCACTTTATCCACAGTGCTGTCAAAAAGTATGCTCCGACTAACAATATTGTCCTATTTTGCTGCTAAAGGTCACATGTCAATCGATTTTAAATCCAGAATTTGACTAGACCACTCAAAAGGTTTCACTTTGTTTTTTTGGCCTTTCAGAGGTGGACTTGCTGGTGTGCTTTCTATCATCGTCCTGCTGCACTTCAAGTGCACTTCCGGTTAAAGTCACACACTGATGGTCAGACTTTTTTCTTCCAGAGAGCATTTTCATGCAATTCATGGTTTGATCTACTTTGGGAAATTGACCAGGTCCTGAAGCAACACAGACAGCCAAAACCATCACCCTACTACCATCATGCTCGATCACAGGCATGGAGCTATTTTTCTCCAGTGCTTTGTTAGTTTTTGTCTAAATGTATCCAGATGCACACCTTTCAAAAATTCCCCTTTGGTCTCATGTCTTTTTGTGTGGACTGATGAGACGAAATGTTGGGGATCACCAAAATGCCTTCTGGCAAATGTGAGATGGGCTGTTTTGGTGGTTTTGACCTTAGAGCTCACCTACTGATGCCAAATTTTACCCAGTCTCTTCGTTAAATGTTGAATCATGAAAACTGACCTTAACTGAGATAAGTGAAGTCTGGAGTGGTTTTGGTATTCTGCTTGGTGCTTCTCTGATCTACTGAATGAATCTTCAATGCAGTCTTGGCATAGCCTTGGTAGGCCCTACACTCCTTGGAGGTTCACACTGTTCTGTTTTTTGTTTTTTTTCTTCGTTTCTAGATTATTGCTCTCAATGTGGTTTATGAGAGTCATGAACAATATCAATCTGTTTGTCTCTAATCTGTTCTTCAATTTTCTATGATTGAGACATGAGTTGCCTACTTCATGTTGTCAGATAGGATCTATTTAAGAGATTTCTAAATTGTACGGGTCTGGCAGTTATGAGGCCTGGAAGTGATCAAAGTAAAGGTGGCTAATCACAGTTAATTAATGATTCAACACATAAGGCCAAGTTGGTTTGGGTAGTTTTTTCCTTTTGTCATAATCTGAAATGCTTTGTGTATTCACTCAGATGATATGTGTCTGATATTAAAAATTGTTTGCTGATCTGAAAAATGTAAGTGCGACAAAAAAAAAAGTAATACAGAAAGAGATTGTTGAAGTCACAATCTTGCCATTAATTGGACAGAAAACATTTTTGTAATTTGTGTTATCAGGTAACATATATAAATAAATACAGTAAATAAATAAAAGGTAGAAATGATGGATATGTGACACATGAAAGACTAAAATGAAGAAAACCAGACACTTTGAAAGAGTTTTAAAAGTTCCTGTTAATTGACATGGACAGTTTTGTGTGTACACAGATGGCTTTTGTTTCCTACAAAGCATTTCTTCTTTACACAACAGGCAAAGTTGAGCAGATAAAAGTGAATCCGACATGTTTGAAGGAACAGCTCAATCAAAGCACCCACAGTGGGTTCAGTTAAAGCGTGACCACAGAGGAGGAAGTGTTGGTCTTTGCTGGCGGGGTCGAACTTTGCAACAACAGATAAAGACAAGGTGTTTTTGTGAATACAGAAAGCAAAACAGACAAAATACTAATTATAGCAAAACCATGCAAACACACAGGCAAAGAGTGGTAAACGTAACCTCCTTTACCCAGTCAAACACAAACAAACAGCTGAATAGTCGCAGACAGCAAAGGACATAAAATAAATCATCTGCATTTACTTTATGCTGGAGCTTCCATATAACCACCACCAGACCTGGACTGCAAACCATGTATCTCCTTCAACAAGTATATCAAAGTCCAGACTGACATATTGGCGCACTAGGATACATTAACATTCCTGAAATCCTGTTCTATAACTATTTTAGGAAGGGTTTCTGTTAAAAATATATATATTCTTTTTGGAAAATCTTTTGTACGGATGCACCAATTAATGATGCAACAGCCAGTTTTCAGCTTAGCTGGCCACTCAAAAATTATTATTATTTTTTTTCCAGTCAGTGAACGCACCGTGATTCAGCAGCAGGTCTTGCAGCTATAATTTGTCCAGGAAATGCTACATTTGGGAATGTGACTGACAACTTTTCACTGAGGTGGGAAATATTTACAGCCTAGTAGATATTGTGCATGTGCCAGATCATTAGATGTACAAATAATTTATAACAGCAGCGCTTGGTAAGTATGAGCATCAGTATTAGCTGCCATATTGAATACGTGGAGCGTTCTCAGATACTCTGATGTCCCCAATACGAAATCCATCAAGAACACCACCTGAAGTTAGAATTTCACATTGGAGCTCAAAGCAGCCCAGAGTTCAAGATTCAATATGGCCACCACACATGTTTGAGCGATTTGTTAACAATTCGGACTGTTTGTATCTCAAAAAATAAAAATAAAACAAGTGAGATACACAACACTGTAAGATTTCTATTTGTTAACAAGTTAATTTAGGAATGGATTGTATAAAATGATTTTTGTCAGCTTTATTGCTAGAAGAAATTAGCATCACAACAATCAGCCAATTCCACAGGCTTCCTGACTTTCTAACTCTGGCTTGGTGTCATTCCAAGAGGCGAACTCAGACTTTTGAGGTAAATCAGACTAGAATGAATTCTGACCCGATTCTGGTTCAAGTTGGAAGTGCGAAATTTGAAGTTCCAGAAAAAAGTGGCTTATGCTGTATTATTTAGGAGATTGTCATTTATTCTTTCATTATGAACTGTCAAAATGTTAATTAATCTAAAAATCAGACAATATATATTTTGCTTTTAGGAATAGTGCTTAGAGAGAAATAAGAATCGGTGACTTACTTATTTTATTTCCATTTGGGGTTAATTGTTATTTTAAAATTTAATTGAGCTATTAAATTTGTAAATTGGAAAACTGTTATCTGTGCATCACTGCTCTGTATAAATTACTATTTTTAAAGCAAAAAAGCACTAAACATGTTTTACCGCTAAATGACAGACGAGTTGATTAAGAGCATGTCAGAGGTCTTGTGATGTTCATGTCATACCTTCCCCATTAGCAGTTGCATGTCATGTATTGCAGATTTATTTGATTAGTTGTCTAATAGCTTGAACAAATGCAATTGCTGATGATAAATCTGAATGTTATGTAATGTAACAAACCGACGCCTGCAGCATCCCTGTTTGGGACGTCCCGCCTGCTTCCAAAATGCAGATAGACAAAAGGCTGACCCAGCCCGGATGGAAAACCTCAACCCAGTTCTTAGGTACAGCAGTGAATCAAAACGTGCAGAAAAACACTGCTGAAACACATGGTTTCTGTGCAGCCTGTCGATGAGTGTGTGTACACGGCGGCTGAGTAAACTGGAGTTAGTTAAGCCTCTTAGGAAATCACGCTCTCTGACCAAACCACGGCGCTGCGCTCCACCGCGTCCAAACCCAGAGAGTCCGTAGAAAACACCAAATCAGAAGCGAGTACTTACGTTGCTCTCTGAGAAGGGTGGTATTCCAACAAGGCAAAAAGCAACTCCATTCATTGGACGGCAGAAAGTGTTGTTGCTGCAACAAGGAGACGCAGTTTTGTTGCAGCAAACGCGGCAACACAGGCAGCTCAGGCAGCGGTGAAACTGAACAATGCCCTGCTCACAAACTTATATGTTCAACACTTTTCCAGCTTCCTTCCTCCTAAAGGGAAAAAAATTCCCAACTCTGTTCCCGTTGTTTTCGGGACGTCCACTGCGCTGCCCAGCCTCCCTCCTCCTCCTTCTCTTCTTCTTCCGCCAGACCGCATCAGTTGTGCATTTCTAATCCCTGCCTGGAAAACGGCAGCAGCGGCCTCGGGACGCAGGAAGCGAGGAGACCCGACCTTCAAAGTAAAGTCATGGGGAGGAACGCGTCAAAACTTCTTCAGAAAAGGCGGAAATAAATGTTTATTCTAATCCGCAAAGGGTGGAAAACATCAATAAAGTCATTTCTGGTAACTATAGTTTATTATTATTATTTATAGACTTAAATAAATACTGGTGAGTGGATTTAGCCTCAGCCGCCTTTTACACAGATCGTGTCTTAAACAATATTCACACCGGAGAAGCAACATTCCAAAAACTTTAAATTGGATCTGAAATTAATCTTCTCCGGAAATATCATATTCTGGTAGTGGTTACCTTGACGACCGAGAACAGAAATCAAACTTTGGAAAAATTTGTGCGCTCCGCCCTGCAAAGCTGTAGCGTGCGGGCTCCTTCTGGCTGCGCCATAACCTGGGTGTATGCTGCATGGCCTTTAATGTATGACCAAAGGAGCTGCCTTGACTAAAATTACAAAGGCAATAATTTTGGCACGCATTAGAAATGCTATAAACTTTAAGGGCTTTTTCTGTTGCCAAAAATGCTCTTTTTTAGTATTAGTTGTAGCATCAAATCACAGCAAAACTCAAAAGACAAATTAAAAACTGTCAATGGTCAAAATTAACAAATAAATAAATAAATAAAAGAATAAAATTGGTAGTAGTAGTAATAGTAGGGCAACAAAAATCAATAATAATGGGTAATTATTTTATAATAGTCATGGGGTCCTCGCGACCCACAAAGGAATAAGCGGTAGAAAATGACTGACTGACTGGAAATAGAAACATTTTGTAAAAAGATGGCACAAAAACAGTTAATACATACAGTGATTTTTTTTTAAATAACAGATTTATTTTGTACGTCCTAATAATTCGGTTTGAAAAAGCATATTTTTCTCAGATGTGAAATTGGCAAAGTTTTAAAGCTCAGGTAATGATTGTTTGGGGCTAGTTCAACTCTAAGAATTATATTTTCAATTTAAACTTCCTAAATATTGAGGGTTGCATATTGCTTTTGTCATAAAAGTTATTTGATATGCAATTTGTACACAAAGTTCCTACAAGGTTGTATAGACCAACACTTGAACAGAATGTGACCTGAGGCCTTTACATCTAACAAGAGTCATCAGTCCCCAATAGCTTCATTCTGTCTTCAGAGATTTAAGGTTGCAAACAGATATCCAGACATGCTATGGAAAAAAAAACACAAAAGCTTCTCTTCCTTTGGATCATGATCACTACAATTGTTTTTATTTGCTAAATGACAGAAGAGACCTTTATAGGGAAATAGTTTTAGTTTTCTTCAAATTCACATGTTTACATATATCTTAGCATTTAGATCACACATTTTCTATAAGATCAGAGTGATGGCCACTCCACAACATTGACATTGTTCTCCTTAAGCCACTTTGCAGTTAATTTAGTGCCATGCTTCTCCATTTAAAATACCAATTTTTGCACAAACCTAAACTTCTTGGTTAAAACCTTGAGATTGTGCTCCAGTATTTCAACGTACGGTTCTTCTTTTCATAACACCATCTATTTTGTGAAGTGCACCAGTCCCTCCTCCAACAAAACACCCAGACCCACAACATAATACTGCCTCCCCCATACTTCACAGTTGGGATAGTGTTTTCAGATTTGTACTTTTCCCCCTAAATGCAATCACACTCATTAGAAGATGTCCCCGTAAATTAAAATGTACCTATGTGCATTTGCAAACTGCTGTGTGGACTGAAAACACATTCACAGCTGTGCTTCCAATTAACTTATTAATTACGAATGAACGTATTAGTCATAAGCTGACCCAGAAAAAAATGTTTCCCAGACACAATTATCTTAAACTTCTATCTATGAAAAAAGTAATAAAAAAAAAACCTAAAACATTATTGTTATTAAACAAATTGAAATGATATTGATAACCTTAACTTCAGTTTTCTTGTCTGATTTGATATCGGGAGTAAAAATAAAACGTCTTTTGATATGAAACATGTAAATATCTAGCTTAGCAGTACATATTACATCTTAAATATCAATTGTCACAAATTTAGTTTAGCATTTTGTGTAGCTAGTCTAAAATCTCCCAAATGATTCAGTGAATTTTCAGTTGTTTTAATTCTCAAATAAATCAGAGTGACTAATCCTCTCACACTGACTTCATAATTCAGATCTATTGCAAAAGAAACCGCATGGCTATGAAATTGGGCATACCAGATAAAACTTTAGGTTTACAAAGACTCCCACAACCAACCCATAAACTGTAATTCATCTTAAACAGATGGATAGAGCAGAAAATGGACTGAACAATGACTGAACAATGAGAGAAGCCAGAAGAGCTTTAAAAAGAAACCAAAGAAAATAATAATTCATATGTTCTCAGAAAAGTGATGATTGACTTGCTGAAAATAAATTCTGTCCATGAATCAACACGGACATTCAGAGGAAGTTAACTCACTACCAGAACAGGAATTGCAGTCCGCTGCCAAGAATTTACACTACGTTATATACTATATATAATCTCCATGGCTGCCTAGCTATCATGTAAAGTGGGTGTAAACGAGAGCTGAAAGAAAAAGAAAGATAAAATATATATGGAGCTGCTTTATCTGCTGCTGTGGCTCAAAGCAGGAGGCCCATGTGGCTGCCTTTACCCTGAGAGGTATCAGAGCCACTTCAAACACCAGCCTATTGGGAAACAGAAAGGAGTCATTGGGGGAACCCAGGTCTTCCCACGCCAGGAAAAGCAGATGCCAACCCAGCTTTCATCTCAACATGTCTCCTGTGTCTGCTCACTGTCTCCTCGCAGAACCCAAACTCAGCTCCTGCTGCACTCTGAGGCATGAAATCTCCTGAAAACTATGTGTGGGGTAATGTATACTTATCAATCTTTACTCTGATCCCCTAAATAAAATCCAGTGCAACCGACTTCAGAAGTCACCTAATTAGTCAATTAATGTCCGTAGTTTAATCTCAGTATAAATGCAACTGTTTTGTAAAGGCCTTAGAGGCTTGTTAGAGGACATTAGTGAACAAACACCATCATGAAGACCAGTAACCACTGCAGACAGTGTCAGAGAGAAGGTTGTGGAGAAGTTTAAAGCAGAGTTACGTTCTAAAACAATTTCCCATTGTTCAATCCATAATCGGGAAATGGAAAGAGTACGGCAACACTGTAAACCCATCAATATATATTGCCGTCCACCTACACTGACAGGCCGATTGAGAAGAGCATGAATCAGAGAAGCAGCCAAAAGGCCCAAAGTAACTCTGGGGGAACTTCAGAGATCAACAGCACAGGTGGGGGAATCTGTTGACCTGACATCTGTTAGTTGTGCAATCGTAGTTGAAAAGTGGAAGAAGAACCCAATGTAATAAAAAACAAAAGAAGTCCAATTTAAAGTTTGCCACAAGCCAGGAAGAGGACATAGCAACCATGTGGAAGAAGGTGCTCTGGCCAGAAGAGACGAAACCTGAACCATTTTATCTACATGCTAAAAGTCATGAGTGGCAGAAAACCCAATACGTCATCTCATCTTGAACACACCATTCCTACATTGAAGCATAGTGTTGGCACCATCATGCTGTGCCTATGCTTTTCTTCAGCTGGTCAGAGGCGTTAAATAAGAGCTAAACCCAGAGAAGAAAACCCATTAGAGGCTTCAGAAAGAACTTGACATTGGGGCTGAGGTTAACTTTCCAGCTGGACAGCAACCCTAAACATCCAACCAGAGCTACAGGTAAATAGTTTGGATTAAAGCATGACTATGTGTTGGAACAGCTCAGTCACAGATCAGACATAAATATGATTGAGAATCTGTCGCTTAATAATGTATGTTTACAAAAGTATAGAATCAGGGGAGCTGAGTACAAATGTTTGCTGCACTTTTGGATTCAATTTATAAAAAAAAGGTAACCATATATAGTCCTTCTTCTTCACAATCATGAGCTCCCATGTGTTGGTCTATCATAAAATACATTAGAGTTTGCAGCTATACCTTGACACGGTGTGGAAAAGTTCAGGAGGTATGAATACTTTTGCCAGACTCTGAAGTTCAGTAAAAGATCTCATGTGGTCTTGGTTTGAAGCCACAGAAACATCCTGGGTTTAAAAAGGATCGAATTGCAATGCAGAGAGAGATCACAATGTTGGCTTTTCTTTGCAGGGTCAAACAGTGTGAGGGACATCACAGATGGACATTTTATACCCTCTCCGTTCTGAGTCCGACCCTTCAAGCTCTCTTTACAGCCAGGGGTTTTCATAGTCCTGAAGATAAATCAGCATGTACCTTCTTTTTGTGGTCCTACACAAACCTTCTGTTTTGGGGATTGTCCACATCATCTCCTAAATTGGATGCAGACACAGGCTCCTTCTGCACATGAATTTGCCTGTAAAGGGGAGCAAAGCGGGCCTTCTATTATTAATGAGTGCTGGTCAGCTGAAAGAAAAGGTGGAGGATTTATGCGCTTCATATAACAGATTGGGAGAGCCCTTGTCTTTAGGTGCTAAATTATCTATCCAAAAATGTGTATTATGGCAAATTTTATAGGACATAAGTCTTGAGTCACCCATTTTTTTATCTTTATAGTTTGCTACAAACCTTCTTGTAATCTTTTAAAGCTGAATTCTCCATGCTTTCTGAATATCTTTCAGGGTTCTTCTTTGTCTATACGTCACAAACCACATTAGACTGCTCACTTTGTTCCTGTCTCTGGGTCAGGCTTCCTCCCTGACACACAGCCTCGGGGTGTTGGGTATGCCCCCGTGATTTACAGAGTCAGCGCCACTCGGTTTGATGATGGTGATGTGAGGCGACACGACCCAATCCGTTTTCCCCCTCGAGGGCCAGCCAGCTGGAGATGAGCAGGAAGCATCCAGAGACTGCAAGATGCCTCTCTGCACTCATTATGTAATCACGCGCACACACACTAAACACACACACAGTCTGGCGATTTGTAGGACAAGCCCATAAACAACCATAATCTTATTTTCTCATCCCACCAACACTCCCCCCTCCATCCGCTGGCCTGGCTAAGGCGAGAGAAGGGTTACCGGTTGGTGGCCATCCCTCATACTATTCTAGGCCACTTCACTGATTCTTCTGAGTTAGTGTGTAACTATTAATTGTGATCACTTCATTTACCCCAACCTAATGCCCCCTCCCTCCACTATAAGGCTTCTAGCCTCTCATTTGTTCATATCTCCTCTGTTTCAGTCTACTTCCTTCATGTTATTAAGCTTGTCCTTTCAGTAAATGTCTGAGGAGTGTAATTGCCACATCTTTTTTAACTTCCCAGCCTTTAGGCCTCTGTAGAGTCACCAACAGTTAGCTCTCTGTTAGGCAGGCCACACCATCCCTCTACCTGATACAGTGGCATTTAATGAAGATTTTCCTGGAGCAATAAGATGGAAAAGGACACAATGTGAGACACCTGCCAAGCTACAGTATCGTTTTCCTCTCTCTCTGATCTGATATAGGAAGCAGCCTTGTTTCTGGAGGAGTCTCAGATATAACAACAAGCTGGTTAGAGATATCCGGGGCCCAAAAGGTGATGTGTGTGTCTAAAGATAATGCATTAGAAGAACGGGAAACATGTTCACAGACACTGAAGCGTTTACCAGCAGCTCAGATGGGCCTGAGACGAAGATATGTCAGAAATCCTGCGGCTGGCTGATGACATGGAGGCTCCTGGAGGTTGTGAGACGGTTATGGTGGTGGGAGCAGTGACCTGCAGTCCTTGTGTGGATTAGGCAGAGCTTTAACGCCGCCTCCCTTTGCGTCCCTGTGTGAAAGAGGAGCCTTCTTTGTTTTGTTGGACAACTGGCACAAGAGGAGGGAAGCAGCTGACCAGGAAGCAAAGCGTTCTAAGTGAACTCTCTGGCACACAGACTATAAAGTGAACTTTTAATATTTCTACATCCAGAGCTAAGCTGTACAATCTGTCACACATAAAGCACAGACTTTACTGTATTTTACTGGAATGTTATGTGAAAGAACAGCCCATAGTTGTGTATAATAGTGGAGTGAATGGCTAGGGTAGACAGTTATTAATAATTTCAACAAATAAAAATCTTCTAAAGTTTACTCCCTTTATTTTGATAGCTCTAAATATAACCTGCTGAACTCAATTGGATTCATTCATCTCATTAGTAAAGTGAGTCAATCTATGTTTAATTTAATTTCAGTATAAATTAAACTGTTTCATGAAGGCCTCAGAGGTTTGCCCAGAGGTTTGCCAATGGTGGCTGTGGCTAAAATGTAGCTCACCACTGTCAGTGTGTGAATGTGTGTGTGAATGGGTGAATGACTGATTGTAGTGTAAAGAGCTTTGGGGTCTCTGGGGATTTGATAAAGTGTTATTCAAATACAGACTATTTACCATTAATCAGAGAAACAGCCAATAGGTCCCATGGTAACTCTGGGGGAGCTGCAGTGATCCACACCTTAGGTGGGATAATCTGTCAATTATTAGTCCTGCACTCCACAAATCTGACTTTATGGAAGAATTCAAAGAAAAAAGACATAAGAAGTCATATTTAAAGCCAGAAGCACAAAACACATGGGGAAGAAGGTTTTCTGGTCAGAAAATACCAAAACTGAAGCTAAAAACAAACATCACCAGCAGAATGATGAAAGCCCAACCCTAAACATACAGCCAGAGCTACAACGGACAAATCGAACAATATTTATGTGTTAGAATGGCCCAGTCAAAGTCCAGACCTATTTCCAATTGACAATCTGTGGCAAGACTTGACAACAGATGTTCACTGATGCTCTCATCTAATCTGACAGATCTTGAGATGTTTTACAACTGAAAGCTGATGTCAGACTGTGATCTCCTCTCTGCCTGCAGCTGCCTTACCCTTCTCTACGCAGACTGTAAACTTCAGAGCTATACAGTTTGGACCTTCAGCTCTGACTGCAAGACTGGACTTAAGGTTTAGAAAGATGCATAAGAAAATGCCTGATTTTGACAAACCTACTTCCCAAAGAAAACAGCATTTTTCTGGGCTTGGATAGCTTTCTTCCCTTAATAAATGAAGTCATCATTTAAAAATGGTTTATTTTGTTTACTCAGGTTACCTTTGATTTGTTTGATGATGTTTGGGATGGGCAAAAAAAGTAAAACTAGAAGAATGGGTACAAAGACTTTTTCACAGCACCATTTCCCATCCCAAAACATGAACTCCTGAACCTCCAATCGGTTTTTTTCTGGCACAGAAAAATGGCGCAACATGGAGAGACCATGTTATAACGCTCATGTGGGAGAGATTAAGATAAAGGAACAAAGAGAGGGAAATACCCAGAGACTAATAAGGACAGTAGTGGACATTCAGGTGTCACTTATTGCACAATGTCTGCTGATTCCGCCCGCCAAGTCTCCAGACTGTCTTGAGCCATGAATACAATAATTTGAAGGAACTCCAGACAAACACGAGTGAATCACATCGAGGGAATTCCACTGTTGCTATAAATGTCTGTTGTTACTATAAATGTTGGCACACATTCCTTAAAGGATACCCCTGCAGGCAGTGCCCAGCTCCACCTTATCTCTTTCCCTAAATCTCCATGAAGAGACGGAAAGTGATAAAATAAACAGAGTCTGAAGCTTCCAGTAGCAGCTCAGTGGGTTTCCTTCCTGCTGGCCGCTACTTCACAAGGCAACCTCTTTACCTTTCACAGCTCTGCTTCCTTACTGGAAATGACCTCTAAGAATGAGATGTATCATCAAGGCAATTTTAGGAAACTGTCGGTTTGATTTCCATCGGATCTCTCTGCTGGTCAGTGGTGAGTCAGGACTATCCCAGTTAAAATCTGAGCAAACACAGATGTGGGTATGTTGTCTATTTTTAATCCTTTTGGACACATTTTCAGGGTCACGGTTTGCTAAATTTTATTTTAACTTTGCGGTAAGCTTACAGTTCTGGGACACAAATAAATGTTTTTCTCTCACAGTGATTCCTGCAATAATAGAACTGGTTGAAATCTTTTATATTTTTGTGTTTCTAGTGTACTCACAACTTTATTTGCCTACAGGCTGAAACAGACATTCCCCACTAATATTTGCCAGAATGTGTGAAGTGTACACTGTGAGCGTGTGAAACCAGTGTGAAAAAGTTAAATTTCTTGTTTGTGAAACTATTTTGGCCAATAAAGCTGATTCTGGATGTCCTTTAGCAGGTTGTTCCACATTCTTACATCTTTTGAATTCTGCAACAAGCGTCTGGCAAACGTTCGGCAGGAAATTTGAACACTCTTCTTGGCAGAGTAAATCATGTGTTTTTTAATCGGTTGGTTTTCTGAAATGAACCCATCTTTTAAGCACTATTCACATATTTTCAGTAGGACAGAGTTTGAGGCTTTTGGGATGCCCTTTTCTTCAAAAGCAGATTTGATGTTTGTTTGAGGTTCTCTTGCAACACCCAGTTGTGCCCAAGTTTCAGTCTAGTTTCAGTTTAGTTCCACAGCATGATGTTACCACCACCATGCTTAGACACACACGCACAATCCATCCAACCATCCTATTGTTTATACCTGCTAATGCTTGCATTGTATGGGGGGGTGTACCCTGTGTCTCGGGAAGAGGCAGGGTACACCCTGGACAGCTCGCCAGTCTAAACAGCTAAACTGTTATTTTGTATGATTGCAGAACTTTTCTCCCGAAGGCGTTTTGCTTGTCCATTGGGCAGCTGCAAATGTTAGCCGAAGGTTTCCATTTTGGAGCAGGAACTTCTAACTTGATAGACACCTTTTCCGTTCATGTTGATTTAAAACTGAATCCCAGCAGTATCCAGTTCATGGCAAGCTTGAGCTTTGACGCTACCTGTGTTGCTCCTGAACATCCTAATTAATCTCCTTCACTTTGAAGCAACAGCTTGTACAGTTACATATACTGCCTTTACTTGTAACTGTTTGAACTGATAGTCTTGACATCTGAAGTTGTGTGAAGATGGCTCTGTTTATGACGTTTATAAATCTACAATTCTCCTTCTCAGATCTTGGAGTTCCTTGGACTTTCCCATTGTTCCAAGTAATGATCATTGAATGAGTGTTGTCAAACAAATCATTTTTATGCCAACAAAGACAAACCACCAGCTGGAATTAAGTATGATCTCTAGTGAGAGCATAACACACATTGGTATTGTTGAGTTAAAAACTATTTAAGACCCTCCTGCACCACTTATTAAAATACTTAATATGAAATTCATACCATGAAGATTGTATGTTAATATCTGACAGGAACTGTACTTGTCTTTCATGCCACAATCAAGCTCATAAACCAGCTTTCTCCATCATGCATCTTTTCAAAATAAGTAAAACCTTTTAACTTTTGACCTTTTGGATATAAATGCACCTTATCTATGGTTGTGACGGTCCCTTCTCTATAAATAGGGAGGATCTGTTTCTGGGAGTTCTGCTCTGCCACCTGGTCCACGCTGCAGCCACGCCAGCCGCTGTGGGCCGAAATCTCGCCTACCTTATTAAAATAGATTATTGCAACTTCAACTCTGCATAACATTTGAGAGTTCATTCATGCATCTACATTAGTTAAACATATATACTGATTACACACACACTGATTATCAGTTATTGTTTTGTTTTGGCTCAATAAAAAGCTTAATTGGTTGGATCCGTGTCTCCCCGAGCTTTTGTTATGGCTAAAAGAGACGAGCCATACCAATGAATATTTGTAGGAGAACATAAATGCGCTTTGAGCCCCACACTTCTGACAATACATGAAGGTATCTGAATACCCTTGTTCCACTGAGGGGATCATGTCTTAATCTGAGCATTTCTACCCTCTATAAGCTCAAAGATGAATTCGTCTAGACATAGCCTTAGAGCAGGATGTTTTCTTTTTGAAAGTCGGGAACTGCCGGTTTGACATTTTTATTTAAAAATGTGAAGAATTTCCTACAGTGAAGAAATTAAATCCTAGATAATGCTGTCGGTCTAGGAAAGAATCATGGTTTTAAGAATCATATAAATGAACCCTATAAAATATAAAGTTAATAAATCTGTGACTGAATGCATTTAAAACATAGCAAAACATAAAACAATTGCATTTTTCCTTCTGTCTTTTAGGAGTCTAAGAAGTTAGGAAATCATATATTTATTGTGAATTTATAAATAAATTTGCCCTGCCTTAAGGGTTATCAGTGACACAAGTAAACATCTTATTATTAAATGATGGATCGTGCTTAAAAGGATGATTATCTGCTCCTTTTCAGCACAGATTTCTGTAAACAAATAATCTTTAACCCTCCCGAAAAACAGATCTACAGTTGCATGTGGATGCCACAAGAGGGCTCAGTACCTGGAAGGGAATGGGACGGTAAGATGGACACAGACGTTCAAATTGAGGAAGTTTGTTATTTGTTATTTTCATATGTTTAGCTATAAATGGTGAGATTTAACAGAATTTACAAGAGAATAGGGTTGCAGCAAAACATGACAAAAATATTTTAGAAAATAAAATGCTGTGCAAAAGTTTTAAATCACCTTTAAGCAGCCACGCCTTTTGTGATATTTTGCAGTGATCCTGATCGGCCAGTAGTTTTAACAAAATGCTGTTTATTGGAAGCAGTACAGTATATTTGTGTATCCTTGCATCATTTGGGTCAATGTGATGCTGAAAAAAGGCTACCCATTGAGGCACATGAGGCGGAGTTCAGTACTGGCATGCAGAAAGGCATGTCTAAAGCCGCTCTAATGATCAAAATAGTATACCAGAGTCATCAGCTCCCCATCTGTTGCACACAGGACTTGGATGCTGATTTCTGCTGCTCTCAGACTCAAGTAGGTTAGGAAAGTACTACCAGATAGAAATAAACTGTTTGGGTCGTGGGCTTCACAACAAAAAGGCCCATTTGGGTAAAATTGGCTCCTAATGAGATTCATCATTAAGTTCATCCTTCTGTTGTCCTCCTCCAGCATTTCCCTGACATGGTAATAACTGCTCCTCAGAGGAGGTGCTTTAACCAAATGGACTGACCTTTGACGCTAAGGAAGAACATGACCCCTTCCTTATCTTAAGCCATCTGCGCCGAGGTTACGGCTTCCAAGCAGTTGTCCTGCTCGGGGTAGAAGATGTTGACCTCCAGTGGCTGGGTGTACTACTTTCTCTTATGGGACAGCCTGCTCACAGTAGAACCCAGTAGAAACTCTAATATAAATCCTATGCTACATCTTTTACATGCATCTCAAAATGCATGTACAGTATAGCAAACTTGCAGAACAATAGACTTAAATAGACAAATATGTTGTTGTAGTGACCATGACCCTCAGATATCTGACATTTTGCACAGGCATATTTCTGACCAACACTCCTACAGAGGGACTTCATCATGTCATAAGAGCTGAAATAATCTTTTAGCGCATAAATGATAATGAGATTATTGAAACAGGCAATGTTTATGAGTGTACAATTGATTATGTAGATGAGTAAACAGAGCAGACACATCTGTGATAAAATGCCAGGTGTTTATGATAAAAATAAATTATTTCAAAACTATTTTCACATGGCTACACATAGGTGAGATACATGCTGCACAATTCAACTAAAAACAAACAAATCTGTTGGAAGAAAGAAACAAAATGGTGGCATAATTGTTCAAATTAAACAAATATTACAAAGTGTTACATTTCAGGGTTTAGTTTTCTTAGTATGCACATAATTGTATCTATAGTGAATGGGCTGAACCTGAAATAAAGTTGAGCGGTCCTTGTTACAAAGGGTCAATAGAATCTTGTTGTACAAAAGGTATTAATCAGGAGAAGACTACAAACACAAACAACACTAAAGGAACTTTGCACTATTAAAGACATTTGGGCAAATTGATTTATTGAGCTTGATCGACTTGTTTAGGATTCGGTTGCAATGTTTCACATTTCACTTTGAAGTACTGTGAAGCTACGTTTTGCCTTGCCTTCAAGTATGGAAGACACTAAACCCAACGAATCCAGTAAGTTTATTTATGAGACAATTCAGGTCTTAGTCCAAATGAGGAACCCATCGAGACATTCTCAGGCTAGTACAAGAGAGACTGGCGGGCACCCTGAAGGTGACTTTCAAGGCCGCACAATAGCTGTGCGTTGAGATATTCTCCATCGATTGAATCAAAGTTGGATGCAGGTTCCCAGATGGAGATGACAGTTTTAATTCAAACCAAAGTAAGGAGTCCTATTATCTATTTGTGTGTGCTGGCTCATTCGGAGTTCATTTTTGTTTTGTTTTCTCTTCATACCTTTCTCTAAATGTTAGGTCACATGATTAAAACTCTTAATGACCCTTAATTTACATTGAAAGATCTTCTAATTTGAAAACTCTTTAAACTTTCACCCTCAGTTACCTTCTGAGTTTCTCTTTCAATGTTAGTTTTATAGATTGTTTTAATTAATCATTAAATATATTAGCAAGAACATATGGGTTAATTATTAATCCCATAAGTTTTTTCCATCTCAATGGAAGTCTCCCAGGAGAATAAATATAACCAATAATGTTTTTACAATGTAAACATCTTTTTTAGTCCTCCATAAAATATTTAATATTGGGCAACCGGATTTTAAAAAAAGATTACCATGAGACTGATTTTTAATAGATATGTAAATTGCTACATCGTATTGTTAAAATTAATCTGATTTTCCAATCATGCAGCTAAACCTGAGTCTGAACCCTTCTGTGATGCATCTCTTGCATGGTGGAGCAGCCTGCATGCTTCATCTCTTTCAGAGACATTTTAATGGTGTCCAGGATCAGACACAAAGACCCACATGTGTCCACTGAGACATCTGAGTGTTTTCCTCACCATATTAAAACCATTTGTAATGATCCAACTTTGCAACTCTTTTGTGGTTTCTAATGGTTTTCTTACTCTTTTCTTTTCGAGTGAACAAAGTTGCTTTTAGTTTTATTTTAGATACAAATGCAGAATTCATTCTCCTACTTTGTCTTGTGCTCTGGACACTGAAGGAAGAAATTCCTAAGGATCTAACATTTAGGGGACTATAAGCCTGGGGGTGCCATGGGTGGGGCGTCCGATTAGACCACCTGTTGCACACTCGTTCCCTTCTTTTATCCGTCCCTCAAACACACTTGCACTCTTTCACATTCCCTTTCACTATCTCGTTTGTAACCCAGTAAGACCCTTTCTTCTCCAGCACACACACACATAGTTTCCCTGCCATAAAATATCTCCCTGCATGGCTATTTCGCTCTGAGCTAATTCCGGCTGCATTCCATTTTTGTCACATCTATGGGAAAAAGACAAAACAAATTGCAAGATAAGTCTGGGCAAAAGTTGTAGAGACTACCACGCACACACAGACACTCAAAGATATACAAATATACAAGACAAACTGAGCCTCCAGGGAGCTATGTCCAGACGGCAGCACAAACACAAAAAAAGTCACTTGTGTTTCCTTTAAAGCGGCTCATATAAAAGATTCCCTTCTGCTCCTGTGACACACTTAGAGCACAAACAGGTTTTTAAGAAACAAAATATGTAAAACGTATTTTTCCAAGCTTCTATAACTGCAGGATTTTACAGCAGATATATTTTTTTCTTCTTTCTGATGGATGTGGTTGTGCAGCCCCATGTCTAAACGCTCAGAGTCGCCACATCCTGATTTCTGTTAATGACTATTGACCACTGAGCACTAACGACCCCAGATTGACGTTCTAATCGTTCTCAGGAAAAGGCTCTTCTGTGAAAACTGTTACAAACCTGTAAAATCAGACACAAAGTGGAGATGAATTTTACAGTAAAGCCAAGCATGAATAAAGAGGAATTGATAGCAACTCTTGCAGCATCCAAAGCATCAATCCAGCTGTTCTGTGAAGGCCTCAGAGGTTTCTTACAGAACATTAGAGAACAAACTGTACCAGGAAGACCAAGGAACACACCAGGCAGGTCAGAGATCAGGTTTTGAAGACATTTAAAACACAGTTAGGTTAAAAAACAATATTCTGAGCTTTGAACATTTTAACGAGCACGTTTTAATCTATCATCTGAATATAGAACGAGTATGGCAAACCAAAGAAGACTCAACTGTGCAGTTAACCAACAGGGAGGAGCATTAATCAGAGAAGCAGCCAAGAAAGCCTTAGTAAGTCTTGAGGGGCTGCATAGATCAACAGATCAGGTGGGAGAACCTATCAAAAGGAGACTTTACCAATCTCTTATTTATGGAGAAGTGGCATTGTCAGAAAATAAGTCACATGATGTCCTGGTTGCAGTTATCTACAAGCCATCCATGGGACACAGCTAACATATGGAAAAAGTATCTGATCAGAAGAACCAAAACAGCTTCTTTGGCCTACATGAAACACATTATGTGAGGAATAACTAATACTGCACATCACCGTGAACACACCATTCCCATTATGAAACAAAGTGGTGACAGCATCATGCTGTGATGCTTCTGCAAGAAAACCAAAGCTGGCCAGAGTTGATGTTAAGGTAGATGGAGCTAAATACAGGTCAATCCTGGAAGAAAACCAGTTTCAGCCTGTGAAAGACTTGAGACTGAGGTAGAAGTTCAGCTTCTAACAGGAAAACAACCCTAAACATGCAGTCAGATCAAAGCATTTTCATATGTTAGAATGGCCCAGTCAAAGTCAAGATCGCAATCATACAAAGAATTTGCGGCAAGACTTGAAAATTGATGTTCCCATATCCATGCAATATGACTGAGCTTGAGCTATTATGCAAAGAAAAATGGGCAAAAACATCAGTCTGTAGCTGGTAGAGCCATACCCCATATAGACTTACTGCAGTAAATGCAGGGAAAATGGTTCCACAAAGTATTGACTCGCAGAGGACAAATATATATGCGCAAACACTTTTCATTTTTGTTTTTGTGAAAAATTTCAAAATCATGCATACTTTTCCTTTTACATGTATGTGTAACTATTTGGGCCATTGAAGTTTGTAGTTGAATGAAGACTGTTAAATCTTTGCAGTTAGTATGGCAAAACTATGCAATCAGCAAACATTTGTTTAATTTGTTTTTTGAGGACCTTTCTAAGTATCCTCTACTCTGTCTTTCACAACTCTTAGTGGGACCTTAACCCCAACTCTAGGGACAACTGTTTCTCAGTGGGAGTGTACATCTGTAAGAAGACAGGAGAGGAGCTCAGATGCTGTATGACAGTTAGCTTTAAACTTTCCATGGCTGTAGTAAACACCGCATGCCTGTGTTTACACTTGCGTAGCAATGTTAGTGCATATTTGGGCTTCACATCTGACAGCCGTTCCTTGAATGTTTCTCAGACACAGCACTGGAATGGGCCCTTAGGCAGGAAACACACAAAAAGAGATAAACCTTTCCAGCCACTGCTCACAGATGACAATAACACGATGCCACGTGATGAACAGGAAGCGCTGGAACCATATCATATCACGACAATGAGCTCCATCCGTTAAAATGACACAGACGCGGCCTTAGCACTGCACCAAGGCTGCGCCGTGTCAGCATTTTGCAGCAGAGAGCAGCATTAAAAATGGTTTCTTTTTCCTGAGAGTTACACTGTGATATTATCTGCTCCATTTATTGAACTGATTCTAGTGTGCATTGAAGGTAACATCTTCAAATACACCGAGCCAAGATTCTCATAGGGGCAATTCAGGTTGAAAAAATCACATCTGCATGTCTAGAAAGGGAACTTTTTACCCATTCTTTTTTTTGCAAAATACCTCAAGCTCTGTCACATTGGAAGAGAGCGTCTGTGATCCGCAACTTTCAACTCTTGCCACAGATTCTGAACTGGATTTAGGTCTGGATTGGACCTTTCTAACACACTGAAATGCTTTGATCTGAACCAGTTGTCCTGCTGGAAGGTGGACCATATTTACCCCCGTCCATTTTCCCCATCAACTCTGACCAGTTTCCCTTTTCCAGCTAAAGAAAAGCATCCCCACATCATGATGCTGCCCACACCATGTTTCACCATGGGGATGGTGTCTCCAGGGTATTAGTTATCCACCACATATAGTCTTTTGCACATAGTCCAAAAAGCTGAAAAAAGTGGACTCTATTTACTAATTAGGTTACTTAACCAATTTTTGGCACTTCTAGGGGTATCAGAGCAAAAAGGGCTGAATACAAATGCATGAAATACTTGTAAGATATTTTAAAAACAATGAATTATGCTCCTTATACTTAAAATCTGGAAGTTAATGGCAATAGCTTAATCGGTATGAATACTTTCTCAAGGCACTGAAAAGAGCATAAAACTAAATTAAACTGACATTTGTCTTGAGTTAAACACACTCAAGCAGAATTACATCATCTCCATACTGAGAGGCTTACTTGGATCTAATCAGGTGGGACATAGTGGAGCACATGCATAATTTATCCAAATCAAATGTTTGGGACGGGGTTACTTAACCCACTCTTCCATGTTCTGTTCACTTCTTCATCACAAACCTGATGCTCACATTACTTCCACCACAGGGGAGGAGAGGGGGTAAAGTGTGAGAGGAGACAAGAGGGCGGAGGTGAAGGAGGAGATGAGGTAATCTTCTTCCAAAACATCTATAAATTCAACCCCCAGCAGGTGGACCTGACTAGGAGACCTGAACAGCAAATATTGGAAAAAACTCCCAGACACAGCTTAAAGGGAAAATGAGGCAAGTTAAAGTGAATGCCTCCTCCCTGTCACACTCCTGAGAGTAAACGAGTGCAGCTGCAGGCGCTCTGTGCAAAGGATGTGAGATAAGCAGTCTTACAATCAGTCGACACACTTTTAGTGAATGAATAAACCCACATCTAATTGTTTCATGCCGCCCCATCTCCTGTGGCTGAGGGTGACAGCTGCTTCATGACAGCCACACCCCACTTTCGTTTTCACCTCCTGAGTGTGGAGGTACCAACTGGTGATGTTCCGAGTTGTGTCATCTCTCCAGAGGCCTGGTGGCATCACCTCTGCCAGCCCTGAGATAAAACAGCCTTACAGGCTGAGCTGCATGCTGTGCTGTTCGTTTTCACTTCAGGGAGGAACAGAAAACAGGGGGATGATTGATGTTATAAAGCTACAGCTGCTACAAGGTGTGGCTACGCAAATAAAGGTGGTGGTCCCCTTTACTTTCCCCTTCACTCCCCTCCTACCCTTCATTCTCCCCATCCTCACCTGGTCCATGATTTCAGTGAGCCTCCTCCCTCCTCCTGTTCCCAGTCATGGCTCGAGATCTCCAGCTGCTTCTCTCCTTTCGTTTCTGTGTCCTTGCTCAGTTTTCCCAACAGAAATCCAGTCCGGCTGTCCTCAAACAGGCGAGGCAGCCTGGCAGCCAGCAGCCACCGTTGCACCTCTCCACAGAGGCATGATTCTGTGTCTCCTTGTGTTTTCTGAGCGTGACAGTGTGACACCTCCAACTAAACATCCATCTCCTGACCCTGTCCTCTGTCTCCTTTCCCTTGCTGCTCCGAGATGGCAGCTGCAGAGGTAACAGGGAAACTCTCTCCTGGATAACCACGCAAGCAGAAGAGACTCCCGCTTTTCCTTCTCAAGTTCTTTCACTCCTACCCTCAGTTAGCTCGCCCCTTGCCCCCCTCTCCCTCTTGCTCTGTCGCCACTTCCCTCCTCTCTTTCCATCTCCCCTCCCCCTCCTGCTGCAGCTGAAATGGAGCCAGAACGAGCAAATAGGAGAGAAGAAGCCAGGCAGAGAGGAGGGCGGAGGGTTGAGATTGGCTGCCAGGAAACCATGTGACCCCCCTGCCAGGGGACCAAGCGACCCACTACCAGCTGTATAGCTCATGCTTCTCAGCAAACCTCTGTTGCCATTGACAACAGCTGCTGTGCAACTCACCAACTACAGATCCCTGCACAACGCGATTGGCTGGCAGGAATTACGGTGCCAGCCTCATATTGTGTGGCGCGCATGTTGGGACGTGTAGTTCAATCTTTGGTGAGAGCAGTTATGTTTTCCAGGAAGGAACATTTCTCTTTCACTGCATGAATTAAATGGGTCAAAGTAAAACTGGTCAAGAGCCAAGAAAAAGATATGATTTACACAATGACTGTGGCATAAGTTTAAAAAGAGGAGACCTTGTTTCCCGGGCATTCCTCGTCAGACAGGAAAAATACATCCTCTGCCTCTTCCCTCTCAGCCCCCACATGGGGAGACTCCCACCACACAACGAGAACTCCTCAGCTGAAGGCCATTGCTATACTCAGAGACAACACCTCCCTCCATTTTAGCCATTCATTGTCGACTTTTTCTTTATTTGCACTTTCTCTGTCCTACCTCCCCCTCTATATTCTCCTTTTGGAGTTATTGCATAATCCTACTTCATTCCACGCTGCTCCACCCTTTAATTCCCTCCAAAAAACCCAACCGTCCAGAGAAAGGTTGCAGGAAGTTACAGGTGCTAGGAGGGTAATGTTGCCAAGAAAGCAAAAGGTTTTAAACCACACCTAATCTTTTTATGTACTGTTCCCAAGGGCACTTTATTGTAATCACCACCTTCTACCAAATTATAACAATCCATGCAGTGGATATTTCACCTGAACAGATCCAACAAGCAACAAGAACCATGGAGCACAGCTGTTAGTTTAGAAAGAAATCCAATCAGTAATGGAGATAACCAAATAATCTTAGTAATTCAGTCTTAGAAGTTATTTATTTCAGACTGCATCAACAAGGGCTCATCATCTCAAGTGTCTGATCGTTGTCTCTGCACCCTGTTCTGCTGTCTTTTACCCAATTTAAGCTGCTGACTCAATGTTCTCTACAGAACATTGTGGGTCATTTGAAGTGTAAAGGTACCACGTATGATGCCATTCTTCCTCGACTTCTCTACGATAGAAACTTCTTTTTTTCCTGTTGTTACCAGAAGTCCGTCTTGTGTTCCTTGAAAACCTTAAAAACCCTGTAGTTTAGCCCCAGATTTAAAAACATGCTCAAGATCCTACTTTTTGCTAAACAAATACCTTTCCTGTCTAAAATCCTTGAAAATGTAGTTTATATTTAGTGAACTGCAACATTGGAAGGTTTTAGATAACACAGGTCCATGGATTTAAAGGTTTTTAATAATATATCTCGGTCTACAGATTCAGGTGGTTGTGTTTTTTTGTGCAGTTAGATTTAAGTGCTGCATTTAAACACAGTCACAACAATGGATTGGTCTGAATCATACTTTGGCTAAGAAAGTTTCTGGGTTAACCTGGGGGATCTTGTATCTTCCTCTACTATTTTCTGCGTTACACATGGATCAGTTCTAGGCCTCTTTCTTTTGTCCCTTGAATTGATCCCGCGTAACTTAATAGTAAAGAAGCATGGTGTGTCATTCCACTTTTACACCGACAAGTCAGATCTATGTCCCATTTGAAATGAAACTATATAATGTTTTTGGTAAAAGGTCTTGGCCTGGATAACTCTCAACTTTTTAAAAGTTCAATAAAAGTACAACTGATGGTTTTAGTAGAACAGATGAGTCTAAGTTTCCCATAAGGACTTGGTTATTTATTTTCAGCTGTGCAAGTGGAAGAAGCTGCGAAAATGAAAACCATGTAGTTGTGTGCAAAACACACATCATTTTTTTGTTTTTTCTGCCAATTATGTCAATTACTTGATTAATGTTGATTATTTTGCACATTTTCCAACAATCCAGGAAACGAATCAAAATATTGGAGGCAACTAAAGGTTCTCAGAAATGTGAGGAATGTTGCCAGCAGCTTTGAAACAGCCAGATTCCTCTCCTGGGGATTTTTTCCTTTTTAAGTAATGATAAACACATAGAAAATGCACAGAATATGGCCAAAGTATGTGGCAGAAAAACAGAAAAGCGCACCAGGTCTGGTTTGCTGAGATCGAATAGACACAACTTGCCTGTGGCATAGTCTGATGCAACCAACCTAAGGCCGTCCTGTTTCCTACAATTCAGGCTTATTCCTGGTTTTCCCTCAAACCAAAACCCCCCCTAATGTACAGTCAGCTTCATCCAGCGGGGTCGAAGATGCTGTTTGAGGTGGGATCACTGGATTTGTGTTTGCTGTTAGCTAGAAAAGTAGGTGTATTGTTATAGGCAGAGACGTAGATTATGCTATCAGCAAGGGAATTTAGATTATTTACCACAGTGGTCCTGTCTCCCCACATGTTGGAAAAACTTTGGAGGAGTCAGAGGTTAGGGGAGTGGGTGAAAATAAATTAATCGTTTTACATTTTTGGAAACAAGCGTATCATATTTCCTCCTCAGCTTTAAAAGACAAGGCTTTATATTGCTTTCGCAATGTTAAACCCATAGCTACAAACCTTGAAGATTGAAAACAGAAAAGGAAATCCAACAGGTTCATTCAGAAGGAAGGCAATTTCTACAAATACATTAACATCTCACTAGTTAAATTCTTTTTTATACTTCCTTTAAATCCAAATATGCATAAAACCCCAAAGGTTTAAAACGACTATTTTCAGGCTTCCTCCCTGTTTTTCCCCACATTGCCAAATAAACTAAATTGGTTTACAGACATTAAAAAGAAACAATTACTGTCGTTGATCAATTTCTAGAGCGCTAATAAGCCGGAAGAGTAGCTTCAGTCAGAATTTCAAGTAAAGCAAACAAGTACAAAATGCAACTTTTCTATGGCTAAGGAGTAAATAAGCTGCAACTACAGACAGAAGTGTGACAAGGGTCAACTGTGAACTAATGTGGCTGGCATGCATTCACCCTGTATTTCATTTCTTCTACAGTGTAAAACATAGAAAAATATCTGCAGGCAACTGCAGGTTGGAAGTGTATCTGATACAATAAAAGCTCACAATTTGGCTGTATCCTTTGTTAAATCAGTTCAGAAATGTTTTAGATTATGCTTTACCTCATTTTGTCTCACTTTATCATGTGTTATGTATTTAAAATCAAAATGAAATAGAAAAAAACATCCTGGATCTGTGATTTGTTTCTACATATCCTTAACATGATATGAAAAATATATTTAGAAGCAGCTGGGTAGTTTGTAGAGATCACTGACTGTTATTATTCCTATTCTTATCATTGATTGTTATTTGGTCTATACAAGTAAAAACTTGAAACGCACTAAGCCATCTTTGCCAAAGGATTGTTTAAAATTAGGGCGGGCATGTGTAGGCATTGAGGCTAAAACATCAAGATCGCCCCCTGGTAAGTAGTTATGGTATAGTTCATAATCTCGTGTTTGCTCACACTGATGAGTGGGACAGGAGGAAAAAAAAAACAAAAAACAGATTTGATTGGCATTTACAGGTGAATCCCAATATATTCGAATTTCATTGAAAAGTTTCTTTGGTTTAGTAATTCAATTCCCAAACTGAAACTCACTTTATATAGACTCATAACACACAGAGATTTATGAAGCTTTTATATCTGTTTATTTTGATCATTCAGGCTTACAGCTAATGAAAACCCCAAATTCTGTTTCTCAGAAAATATTACATATCTAGAATATTATATCAGGTTAATGAAAAAAGAATTTCTAATGCACAAATATTTGCCCACTGAAAATTACGTCCATATACTGTACAGTATGTGCACTAAATTGGTCAGGGTTCCTTTTGTATGAATTACGTCATCCACTTGGCATTGAATGGAGGAGATCAGCCTGTGGTTCTGCTGAGGTGTAATGGAAGCCCAGCTCGTCTGTATTGTTGGTTCTGGTGTCTCTCATCTTCCGCATGACAATACTCCATAACTTTTTTTAATGTGAGTTAGGCCAGACCATTTTACTGGCCAATCAAGAACAGTGATAGTCATTAAAGCAGGTATTGGTACTTTTTGGCAGTGTGGGCCAGTGCCAAGACCTGCAGGAAAACAAAACCAACCTCTTCATAAAGCTTGACAGCAGAAGGAAAAAGAGAGTTCTGTAAAATTTTCTGCTTTGACTGTGGACTCGATAGAACAAAGTGGACCACAATCATCAGATGACATGGCTCCCCAAATGATCACTCACTGGATACTTCACACTGAACCCCAAGCAGCTTGGACTCTGTCTTTCTCCACTCTGTCTACATACTCCGGGACCTTGATTTCCCAAAAAAAGCAAAATGTACTTTCATCTGAAAAGAAGACCTTGGACCACTTAGGAAAAGTCTAGTACTTTTTCTCCTGAGCCAAGAATGATTCTAATGCTATCTATGATTCAACAGTACCAGAACTCAAGAACTGTCAAAGTAACAGTCCATGTCCTCAACATGTCTCTGTGTGATGGCTCTAAAAGCACTGACTCCATCAACAGTCTATGTCTTATAAATCTCTAACACCCCAAACTCACCCGACAAACACTTGAAGAGTGTGTTTGTCTCTGTAGCTTGTGCATTTTTGTCTACCACATGTTTTCCTTCCATCAAACCTTCCATTAATATGCTTTCAAACAGTACTCTGTAAGCAGCTAGCTTCTCTTTAGCAATGATCAATGTGGTTTACTATCTTAGTTACTAACTTATATAAATTACATATTCATCTAAATTAATAGCGACAAAAAATACATGTGTGAAATGAATCTTTATAATATATTAAATTCATTTTGCAATTGTATTACTGACTTAATAAACTTTTCGGTTAACCTAATTTATTGAGATGCTCCTGTATATATTTTATTTCTGAAGGTCACTATTTTCACCTAGAATTATTTAGCTAAGAAATATCCTAATTATGCTAATTATGATAGAGCTTAAATTTCTGATTCCTCCTTAAATTGTCAGAAAAGCTATTTAACCAAGAAATGTATTTTAAAATCAGCGAACAAGAGAAAACAAGCAGCTGTCGTCACTCGTCTTGTACCTCCTTCTCTTCGACTGGGGTAAATGCTTATGGTTTAAATCCTTTTAAGACTACAGTAAAACAGCACCACCTGGAGGAAAACATCCTCGAATGGCCCCTCCCAAAGCTTTGGCAGAAAGCTCTTGCAGTTTAAACATTAAACTTAAGTCTCAGTACTTTTTCTTGTTTTTGATAAATTGTACTGCTTTAGTTTTGATGGTGACAAATGGCATTGAATCCAGGTTGATGTAAAGAATATTTAATTCCAATGTTATATAAGGCCAAAGAAGGCCCATGCTCTCCAAGGATAAAGTAAAATACTGTGAAAAGTGTCAGAAATGGACTGCAAAGGTCTGCTGTAAAGTTATTTACCCCCATGAAACCCTCTTCAGGCTGGCTGAAGAAGAAACGGTGAACTACCCTGTATCATATCCACAGCCAAGCATCCTGAGAACATTCATGTGTGGGGTTGCCTTTTTTCCAACAGTGTGAATTAAGTTTTGCCCACAAATGCTGCTACAAATAAAAAAGGAATCAAAATGTCCTATAAGAGCAATTATGCAGGAATAATTTGGTGTTGAGCAATCCATTTTTCAACCCAATAGAGCACTGTGGCACAGGGATCCCATCCAGGGCTGCAACTAATGATTATTTTGCTAATAAATCTGTTGATTACATTTCAATGAATCGATTAATAATCGGATAGCAAAAGGTGCTTAATAAGAGATTCTTTGAACAGAATTTGAACCAGGTGAAGCCAAAGCTATGCCACTTGAGGAGTTCTGGATAGAGCATATTTACAGAAAAAGATGGTTTTTCATCTAAAAAGCAAAATGTATATATTATTTGTACATTTTTGGCTTAATTACTGCTCTGAGTGGGTTGTTCTTTCTGTAAATGGCATGTTATAGGGCCTGTATACTCTGTTAAAGATTATTTGATTACAAATTGGTTGACGATTATTTCAATTACGATTAACCATAATTAATCCAATTAATTGTTTCAGCCCTAATCCAAACATTGTAAATTAATATTCAAAGCCAGGGAACTCCCCAGATTTTAATCCTATTAGGAACCTGTGGTTAATCCTCGACAAAGCAAAACAAAAATTACAAGTCTAAACTAGTCATCATCTGTCAGGATAAACTAAGGGATTTCTCAACAAAAGCCAGTGAAGCTTGACAAATGTTTATTATTGAGCTTATATTAACTATATGAATCATCAGGAAAAACAATCTATCACTGAAAAAGCATGTTTGTTTTAGTTTTAAAACAGGGGGACATTTAACTTTTTAAGAAAACGGGCATTATGAACCAATGCACCATGAGAATAAGTAGCAGTGCTTCTCATATTACATGATTAGCATCATTTTCACTGACTTATTCGCTGAGGACTTATTTAACTTTACTGTCCAACTTAATTGATGAAAAGGCAGTTTGGGTGTATTTAAATCATTTTTAATTAACATCATGTGAAACATATTTAGCTGATTATCAGTGCATCTGTAAACCCAACATCAGTGGAATGAAATGAATATGAATAAACAATCCTTCTCCAAACGGGGAATTCTCTGCCAGATGGGACAAAAGCAGGAAATGACCCATTTTTATGCTGCATTATGAGTAATCTGTTGCTAAAATTAATATAGAGAGCAGGAAGGAGAACATACTGGCAACAAAAACACTGTATTCATATCAATGGATTTACTGGTTTTATGCTAATTGAAGGTAAGAGTAAATAAGGGCTGCAGGGGTGTTGGAAGAGATAAGGCGAGGCCACAGATGGAGGAAAATAATAAGAAAAGATGAAAGGTGTCCAGTCCTCTTCCTCAGGGATCCCCTTATGTCCCATCTTAGAGCGGAGAGGGGAAACATCATGACCTGCATGAGGTTCTTCAGTCTGAAAAAGAAGAAAAATGTATGGCTTGATGTGAAAAAGGGAAGCACCTATAGGTTAGTTCGGTTGATATAAATGTCGCAAGCATCCTGCCATATTTTTATATTCTGAATTGGGTGTTCTGATCACACTTCAGAGGGGAAAAACCAAAATACTTCAATTTTTATTTAAATATAGAAAACATGAAATTGACAGTTTTTTTTTTCCTGTTGTCAAAAATGAGTAGGGGGAAAGTTAAAGTTTAAATTCTTAAAATCTATGGCTCAGAGAAAAAAAAAATGACAAGAAAATGTTTTTCCTTATTCCCAGACAGCCAATTACCTGATTCATGCATGTTAACGTGCCTGTGAGCTCAAATGTACATGATAAATCCAATTTACAGTCACAAAAATTGCATTTCCAGGCTACTCTGGCGCTCTTATGACATCACAGGGGAACCCCCGCGCATAAACTGACTGTTGCTACAATGTCTGAAAACACAAACAGCAGCAAAAAATCTGATCTTTCTTTAGATATATTTCAGACACTATCAGAGAGAGACGCAGCAGATTTAGGAGAAGAAAGTCAGCTGTTATCAGATGGCAGAACACAAGTGCTGCGGCGTGCAAACAGCCATCTAATTCGACCAGAGTCTATATTTGCCGGATGTCAGAGCATGGCTGTAGTCAATATGCATGAATCATTCTGCACCACCAGGAAACAGAACGAGCACAACATCTGGATTTTCAAAAAATTCACTAAAGACAGCTTAGATCTCGTTATATTAACAAATACACACATATATTTATATATACACATGCATAAATAAATGCAGAATAAGTGGTTTTGTATTTACTACCGCATTTATCACCGGCTTTTATTGTGTGATCTACGTATGGTTCTTGGAGCTCCTCTGGGCTACGCTGCGGACCGGACTGGACCGGAGCAAATACAGTGTAAATCCAGGGTTATAGTAAATACGGCACTGAGTGAAACAACCAGAGGCGAAATGAGCAGCATGGAGCAGCAGCAGCAGACACAAGGGATGATTCAAGACCTGAAGACGTTTTTTACCTTTATTTTAGAATCTGTAGAAAAACATTTATTTCAATATATGGTAAGCATGTGTAATTTATCTTATTTAAATAATAATAATACTTTTGGATTATTGTTATTAATAATAAAAAAGTAATTTGCACTGAACATCCTCCTTCATCTGTCAGATATCCCGAACTCTGACATCATTTCTCTTGTGAATTCAGAGATTTCTTGTTTGAAGCAGTTTGCCGAGAAGTCCTCCGATCACAACTGGCTGTGCTTGGTGGGACCAACATATTTTCCAGCCCTGATACTCTTTGCAGCAGGAAAATAGTGCAGACTAATGGCTGCTGTCGTAGTATTGCTGCCACCACCATATTAATGCTGTTTTTAACGCAACTTGGCTTCTACCTGAACCATTTATCACTGACGCTCAAACAACAAATGACTAGAGTCTTCCCCTTTGACGTCATTTCCGGGCAACTTTGGAATTGCAAAATTTACCATAGAAATATGCCTATTTTGTGTCAAAATAGTGTTTTATCACATCTTGAAGCCATTATTTAATGTCAATTACTGACTAATTCCTTCACTATATAGATGTTTTCTTTCAATTTCATCATTTGTGGGAAAAGCGTATCACAGGCACTTTAAAGAAAACTGTTTAAACGTAAAACATTTAATTGTTCCTTCAGTCTCTCTGCAGTTTAGAAAATCCTTTACATCTCATGTCAATACTTCACTTGGTCACATCTTCTGATGACTGCTGTTTCTCAGTGCCAACTTATTATGCTAGTGATTAAAAACGTTTTTCATACACTACAAAGGTAGAAGTAGTTTGTTTTTAATTAACTTCATAGTTTGTTATTGCCAGATAATTCTGTGGGACCTTTAGGTTGGAAGGCCTCC